>NC_067399.1:500959991-501259991 GCF_016432865.1 Antechinus flavipes
TAAAGATGGGTGCTCATCTGTGGAATAGCACCCATCTTTAATTTTTGGTCCAGAACCAAAATATGGTGATCAAAAATAGTGATCTCTGCAATGGCTTGTGAAAAGGGAAGAGGTGACAGGAAAAATACAAGGGACTAAAATTTGGCTATAGGAATTCTGCCTGTCAGCAAAGGCAATCAATGGCCATAGAAAACTGCGTTTGGTGGTTCGGAAATTAAATAACTTCTGCCTGACAACCAGCCCTAGAGAGACCACCCAGCCCAGACCCACCCCATATCTGTTCTTGCACACAAAAGCAGAGATTTGGGGGTTTTTTTAATTGTATAAAATACATTTATTTTTCTATAGATGCTGCTACATTACACCCAGAACTCATGTGGTTTACTATGCAGAGGCAAAGGAGGGAAGTCATCGGCTCCCCATGTTATTCAACAAGCCTGACAAATCCTACATTAATTTCATCAAAGAACAGACTTACACTTGGGCAAAATGGACAAAGTAGGCAGTCATCTACTTGGAAGAAACTTTCCCAAAAAGCACCGTCCCAACCCCACATCTGGGGGTCAGTGTCTGAAATCCCACCATTACCAAACGCTCTCTGGGCTTATCTTAAAATGCAAATATACTCCTGAGAGGTTAAATTAAATCACATTAAATAACAAGTACCTGGTTATAAATTCGTTTATCAGAACTTGGCTGGAGGGATGGGGAAGCCAGAATGCTTGGAATGGGGAGAAGTGGGAAGTGAAGAATGTAAAGGGAAAAGGGGCTTACAAAGAAAATGAGAAGGATGCTAAGGAATTTTTAAGAGCTCTAACTCCAATTTACCACTGATTTGGGGATGGAGGAAGGACATGGGACTTAAAAAGCTCGTGGTCTGCGGGGCAGCCTCCAGAGGCTCGTAGCAGAAGTCGAGACCTGCAGCCTCTTCTTTAGAAAGGGCGAATGCAGAACCTGGAGGGTCCCTCCACCTCCATGTAAAGTTGGCCAACCACTCAAGCAAGGGTAGCTTTGGCACCTGCCTGCACTGACTCCAGCTGGCCAGGAGGGGCCTAACGGAACATCAACAGGGGACTTGATAAACAGATTGCAATTGAAACCTCTGTTCCAAGGGAGCGGAAAAGCTAATAGATTCTGGTTCCTCCCAGGTGTGTTAGAATCAGTGGTTAAGGTCTCTGAGTTTAGGGATGCCAGCAGGCAGGGGTTGTGTACGCAAAAGAAGGATGTTTTCTTTACCTTTTTTTTGCCTTGGTGGAAAAAATAAAGGCCTTTTCTGGCCCTGCTACGGGCTAGATAGATGGAATCGGCCTGTTTTGTGAGGGCCTGGAATCCTCTCTGAACACGAAGCTTGTATTCATGAGAACCTCCGTCAGCTTTGGAAAAAGCCGTGGGGGCTCTATTCCCATGGAAAGCTCCTGGCTCCCTCAGTCATACCACAAGGATATAAATGTCACTTCCGCCATGAGTGCACTAATGAAAATAAACCAGTTTAATAGTTTACAGATGCCTCTCTGGAAACCCAAAAGGGAGAGAATAAGGCTCTCTCTCTCTCTCTCTCTCTCTCTCTCTCTCTCTCTCTCTCTCTCTCTGTCTCTCTCTCTCTCTCGCTCGCTCTCGCTCTCGCCCTTTCTTTCCTCCTTCTCTCTCCTTTTTTTTTTTTTAAAAAGAAAAACAAAACGAATTAAAACATTTGCTCTTGATACTGTAGCCCTTAATTGCTGTGATGTTTTGGCAGCTTATTCAGCGTCTGTCACTTGAGATAAAGGCTTCACTGAGACAAGATACAAATTGCCCATACGGAGCGTTGCAGTGAATTTGAAATTTTTCCTCTGCAGTGCTTTTCCCTCATCCCGTCTCTCTTCCCTTTGTCTGTTTCAATTACTCATAAGCAGAATTGATGGGGTTTTCAAACTGTCCCTTTCAATTTTTTTAATATGAAGGAACTTTTATTAAAAAAAAAAAAAACAAAGAAAAACTCCAAACCATTAAAAAGGGGGTGGGGCAAGTTCTTGGCAAAGCAATGTGAAAAGTATATATTTGAGTTGATACTGAGATATACGAGGGGGTGGGGGGGGATAGAGGGGGGGGGTCCAGATTCTTCCTTATTTAGAGGTGATAATCTTGAAAAAGAAAAATTCAGAGATACTTCAAGATTGCAGCTCTTCCTGAGACCCAAAGGCCAAGCCAGGTCATTATAAAAGTGGGCTGCTATCACAAAAGGAGCCCCCAAGGGATGGAGTGGAAGAGAGAAAAAAGGATGGCTGAAGAGAAATCAGGGTGGAGTAAATTCTGGTCTCCTGCCATCCTAGTAACAGAGGAGGCATAAGGAAATTTGGCTTTCTTCTCCTGGCAAAGGCATAGCTTTGGCAAGTATTCTTTTTAGGCTCAAATTTCTATTAGGCTGAGAGATAGGGGGATAAGAAGAGGATTTGGAGTCAGAGCACCTATATTTGAATAAAAATTTTAATTTTTAACATGACAAATAGCAATAGATATAACAGACAGATGGATAGATAGATAGATAAAGTTCTTTGGAACTACCTAATTTTAATTAGTATTGAGACCAAAATGTTTCAGAACCATGAGATTAAACAATTGCTGAAACATCTTCTAATTCTGAAATCTAGTGATCCTGTGGTCACAGTGATCACAGTGATCTTATGATCCCATGACTGGGACACATATTCTGGCATTCTCATCCCTTTTCACAGGCAGTGTATTGAAAGGAGTCAAGGGAAGGGGGAGGTGGCACAAAAACTGTCAAACGGGTTCTGACAAATCTGTCCCTGATGAGGAACCATCCAGCACAGGCCTATTTCTCATCTGTTACTTAAACAAAAGAGGCAAAAAAAATTTTTTTTTAGTGCACATGTACCTTGAAATCATTGCTCACACCCAGAACTAATCTGATTTCCTCTCCAGAGAAAAGGCAGGCAGTCATCACAGATTTATCAAGCATATAACTTTGGGTTAGCTAGCCACTACTGCTTACTCTTTCACTGAGTTATTTGACCAAGGTAGCAGAGAAAAGCAAAAAAGGGTTAGAGCAGAAAAGTGCTTTGATTAGAGGGTGTCCTGACCCCTGTCTATAAACAGTGTTCCATGTCCCATTCCAGGAATGACAGTTGTGTCTGGAATCCCATCATTAGTGCTTCTTTCTTTTGGGTCATACAAAGGGCTAAGTCACACGATCCTATAATTCACACCCAGGCATAAATTGATTTATCAGATAATTGGTTTTATTCTTAACATTAAGGATGAAGCAGCACTATATAGCACAGTTTCTAGAATTCAAGGCTTGGAGTCAAGAAATCTGAGTTTCAGGTCCTGCTTCAGAGACTTCCTCTCTGTGTGACCCTGAGAAAATCCTTTTGTTTCTTCATGTGTAAAATGAGAAAGTTGTGCAATATGGCTTTTAAGGTTCTTTCCAGTTCTAACTTTATGATTCTCTAAAATCCAAATTTGGAGGGGAGAGAGAAGGAAAAATGGAGAGCAGACTTAACCAGCTTCCCGGTTTTATCATCCTCATAACTCTCTTTGCTTTAAAAAATAATAAGAAAAATTTTAAAAGGTGGAAGAAGCTTGTGGGTTGTATTAAATACAAGTTCTAAGTTCTAAGAAGAAAAAAAAAACCCATCACTGATCCTTAATGGGATAGAGACAGGATTAAGTCCCAGTCCCTACACCACATGGAACTTGCAATTGAGAAGGGGAAATTTTCACTAACAGTGATAGCTAAGAGTGCATGTTGAGCACATTGCAGGGTTATCAAAAAAAAAAAAAATCAAAGTCATAGATGAGATCTGACAGGAAGTATAATTATTGTCCAGGAAAAAGGATGATTTTAGAGGTGGATTTTAATAAGTAGGAATTCTGTGAGTAAAGAGAAGAAGGGAGGGCATTTCCATGTCTACATGGACAGCAGAAGCAAAGTCATAGAAGCAGGAGAATTCCGTGTATGTTTGGGAGCTGGAGTCATCCTGTTTGCCTAATGCAGAGGATGGAAGACAGGAATTATGATATAGCAACGGAAGGGATGGTAGCCCCTGATCCCCACTTACATCTTTCAGCTGTGTCTGGCTCTTGTTCCCATGTTGGGATTTTTTGGCAAAGGTACTGGAGCGGTTTACCATTTCCTTCTCCAGGGTGTCCCCATTATATAGTTAAGGAGCTGAGGCAGATAGGAGCTAAATGACTCGTCCAGGATCACACAGCTAGTTGAGTATCTGAAGTCATATTTAGCTCTGTGTCAGAGTCCAGTGCTCTCCACTGCACCACCCAGTTGCCCCTGGCATTCGACTATAGAGGACTTTAAATGCCAGGCAGAAGATTTTGAACTTTAGTTGATAATAGTAGGAAACTATTAAAGGTTTTTTTTTTTTATTTAAGGAGTGGTATGTCTAGGTTTGTGCTTTACAGAAGTTATGTAGAGTAGTGGAAAGGCTGTTGGATTGGTAGTCCGCAGAAACCTGGTACCAACATCTTTGATGTGAACACAAGCAAATCACTTAAAACCTCTAAGGCAGCTTCCTCATCTATAAAATGGAGATAATAATACTAGTACCACCAATCTCTAAAGAGTTCTCAATCCAATATGTATACATATATTTTATATGTGCATATATATTTATTTATTAAGCCCCTATATGTTAAGAACTGTGCTAAGTACCAGAGATAGCAAAACAAAAAATGACCCCATTTTCAAAGACTTTATATCCCCCTGAGGAGAGTTACAACATGAACAGATAAGTATAACCTGAGATTCAGTCAGGGCCCTAGACTCCTTTCTGTGACAAAAGGATTCATTGAATCTTGGGAGTTTTTCTTTTAAGGTTTGGAACCCCCTTCCTCTCCCCATCAAACCTCCCCTGGGAACATCAGATTCTGACTTATGTTATTCAAAGGAGTTCCCAGCTCCCTCTGTAAGAGCATCAGACTTCCTCAACAATAAACACAGGGCTGTTTTGTTAATGGAATGTAAAGAACAGAGAAGTAACTAGTATGCAAGCCCCTTTAGCAAAGGCTCCTGCCTTCAATCTATTCAGTTCAGTTTCCTTTTTCCCAAGAGATTCAGTGACAGTCTCTGCAAACTCACAGAGCACAATTTAAGTCTCAGTGATATAAATGAAATCATGGGCCCTGGTATAGGTCTTGAGCCTCTACCAACCTACCACCTCCTTCCTCAGTCTCTGTACAGGGGTTTTTAATTGTGGGTGTGTGTCATACACTCAGATGAAACCTATGGAGCTTTTTTCAGAATAACATTTTTAAGTGTATAAAACACATAGGATTATAAAGGAAATCAAAGATTGACAAGAAATATCATTTTTTCCATCCCAACCCCTGAAATCTATCCGTAGGCCATTCTTTGCAGGTCTTGAAACCTCTAGTTAAGAGCATCATGGATCTAATGGTTTTCTCTTGTCTGCTTTGCTTTTCTGGAGTCCAGAATCCTCTCCTGGGGTGTCAGTCTCTCAGCACAAGTGTCCATCCTCCTGGGTGTCCCAAGTCATCTCTAGGGCAGCATTGCTCATTTCAGGCCTCACACATGGCCACCAACCCAGCTTGGCTCTGATACTTGCCAGGCAGCTGCTGTCCCTGATGGCCTGATACTACTGTAACCCTACCACATGGGCTTCCAATATGGAAGTTCCCTCCTCATCTTTCTAAGGTCTGTCTCCCTCCCGCAATTTCAGGCTCAGCATTTTTTATATACACATGCCTTCAGATATCCTTCTAGCCAGTCTAGCCAAGGAGAGAGGGCAAGCAAATCTTTTTGTGGCTGTTCTGATTTCCTGGACACTTTCTACTACGTAAGGGAGTGACAAGTCTGTTGCAAAAGGACACGTTGGAGAAATAAGAAAGAACTCTAGGAATTCTGGGGCAGGAAATTCTGGAAAGCATCCAGAAAGAGATGTCTCTGAAATGAATCTTGAAATAATTTAAGAATTATAAAAGGCTGAGGTGACAAGGGAATGTATTCTGGGTATTCCAATCAACTATGCTGAGATATGAAGATGAAAAAATGACATGTTGAGTTTGGAGATTGGCAAATAATGTGATTTGACTGATGTGCTATGGCTATGGAGAATAATATGAGCATATTGGGTTGAAGTCCAATTATAAAGGACCTTAAAAATCAGATTAAGGAGTTGATTGTATTTTTTCCCTAGAAACAATAAGGAGCCACTAGAAGTTTTTAGTAGAAGGAAGATAATGTTGGCAACTCTGAATAGATGGGAAAACCAAGTGTTAAAGAGATCAATTTCAAGGCTTTAACAAAGCAAAAGTGCTCTGTCATTTTTTAAGGTGTTAAAAGGCATTCTTATGAACCTTCTTATGAAAGGTTATTCTGACAGTAGCATAAAAGATGGATTGTAAGGTGGAATACTTAGACCTTAATAATGATTAATAAATTAATAAAGGTAAAGGAGAGGGAAGTGTCAACTATAACGCAAAGGTGGCAAACACAGGAAATTCTAGAAATGATAGTATCCCAGATAAAAATAGACCACAGCTGGGGATGTCTTGAATCTGAGGTCCATCCTCATGGCTATATTGTGAAGATGACTGGAAATGTGAGTCTGAAACTTCATGAGAGATCTGATAGGTGACTCAGCATTAACTCAAATAGTCCAAGATTCAGTAAGATGAGTGACCTGCACAGATTGTTGTTTTTTTCTATTTGGATATGATCTAGTTTATGAAATAAATCTGTTCCCAAATATAGATAACCAAGATGCTTGAAGGAAAGATTTCAGAATCCCACCTCTCCACCTGGCTAAGTGTTCCTGGACAATCTTGAGAGTGACTCCAGGGAAAAAAAAGTATTTTACTAGAGGAGATGAGCTTTTTGAAAGTAGAAAAGAAGGAAAATTTTATCAAGACAATCAAGAGATTTATAAAACAAAACACTTCAATATTATTTTGACAGAAATTAAGGAAGTACAAATGGTTAGACTGAGCCAATCTGTTAAAAATATCAATAGTTCCCAAGTTAATTTAGATTGTAAGCAATATCAATGAGCTACTGACTAGTATTTGTAAAATTATAATTCATATGGAGCTTTAAATAATGAGAAATAATATGGTTAATTGTAGAAATTATCTAATACTAGATTAAAAAATAGAAAAATAGAGCAGTGAAAAAATATAGAATTCAGAAGTGGTCCTAAATGAATATGAGATAATCGATAAACTCATTATTAAGAAGTAGTGGGGAAAGGAATACAACAGAATTCAATAATAATTATTGGGAAAACTAGATAATGTGTAATAGAATAATTTAATTTCTCCGACACCCCAGAGGAGACCCTCCAGGGCAGAAGGCCATACCAACTCTGCTACTCGTTTGGAAAGATCCAATTTACCTAGTTACATTCTAAATCAAGAACTTCAGAACCTGAACTCTAATAGTTGGCCCAAGTCAACTCTAGAATTTTTGGGAAGACTGCAAAGTTACCCTTCCTACCACTTCCTCTGCACCTAGTCCTAGAAGGAGCATCTATTGTTTATTTGGGGGCAAGGATGCTGGGGTTAAGTGACTCCCTCAGGTCACAAAGTGAGTGTTAAGAGTCTGAGGTCGCTTTTGAACTCAGCTCCTCCCGACTCCAGGGCCTGTGCTCTACCACTGTGCCATCTAGCGGCGCCCTAGAAGGGGCATGTAAACCACCCTCAGAGTCAGCCTTACAAGTGTTGCCCCCCAACAAGATTATAAACCCATCAGTGATTTCACCAAGGCCGGGAGCCACGCCTTAAGTTTCTAGCCCCTCACAGAGAGATGCCATACATTTAATATCTGATTAGTGAGTAAGCCATGGAGTCATCTGAAGGGAGACTAGACAATACTGTTCCCCTAATCTCAAATATTAACCCCAGCGCCTACCGTTTTGCCAGCTTCACTCCTTGGAATCCTCAGAGTTTTCAAAGATCTACTTTTAAAATGAAACATTGTACTTCGGCTCCGCTGTCTTATCACAGCCTCGGGATCCAGGGTCCCATTGGCCATAAAACCGGATCCTAAGTGCTGAGAGGGTCATAACGCTGATAAGGCCCCACACCAGCGCTCTTCGCCAGATGATTTATTCCTTGAGCTTCAATAACTCATCAAACTAACCCATGGAGCGCTACCCTCTGCACTGGCTGAGAGAATATACTCAACAAGGAAATTATGAGGCTTTAAAGTTCAAGGATCTACTTAGGGCCATCACGTTAGCTCCAACTCATGTTTCCTGCCATCCACCAGGCCCCAAGATCTAGTGAGTGTGCACATGTACCTCTCTGTCCTGCTGCTGTCTCTCTACGTCAGGAAGAGTGATCGTCTGATCGGACTGCCAGAGACCCCTACCTCTCTCAATCCAGGGAGTTAATTTATTCGCTTGTGGGGATCTTCCTGAGATAAAGCTGTACAGTTTATGGAATGGATTAATCCTACCTCTGCCATCCCAACCCAAAGGGCCCCAGAGCCCCCCAGGCCATGTTTCTTTTTTCAATGCAGCCAGAGCCCAGACAGCATGGAAAAACTTCCTTATAGTAAGAGATCTCTAAAAAGTAACAGGCAGCTTCAAGGAAGGTCAGTTTCCCCATCTCTGGAGGTCTTTGAACAGAGATTAGATAAGGACTTGTCAGGTATGTTATAGTGGGATTTCAAGTCGGAGTAGAACTAAATGGCTGCTGAGGTCTCTCCCAACTCACTCTCATTTTGGATGTCTGGCAAGAGGCATTCACTTAATAAATGCTTGTCACTCATTCCTTGACTTTCCCAACTCACTTTGATCAATTATTACCGTTGCTTCTAAAAAGGGCACGAGAAGCACCTGCCATAGCTCCATTCACAGTGCTCCCCCCAACATGGATGGTGCCACAAGCCTCCTAGAATGTAAGCTCCATGAGGGCAAGGGCTGTCCTACTTTTTGTTGATGTCTGCAGCGTCTCAAACAGTCCCAGGCACATAGGACACACTGAGGGTGCTTTAGAGATAGATTGACAGTAACTCAGCTACTAGTTAGAAATAACCAGGAAGAGATACGGGATAACCAAAGGGAGAACAGGAATTACTGAGAAACAAACTCTACCATTATCCCTAATTTCACCCTTTGTGCCAAGTTCAACACTCATTGTTCCTTACTGGGGCTGAGAAACTCTACTCCTAATCATGATGGGACAAAAAAGGTACAGCTTATGCAGCCCCCACCCCAACCCTCCATGCAGCATCTGTGCTTGTGGTACAAATCCCAGAGGGCAGCAGAGACCCGGCCACGGCGACCAGTTTCTGTATTTTCACTTCCCATCAGAGTTCACCGATTTCTGGCAAAGCTGTCACTTGTATTTCTCCTGGAAACCAAGTGCATCATCCCCCTCGGGCTCTAATACATCCAGGTGCTGATTGGCCAAGGTGGCGTCAGTAAATGAGGAGAGGGGATGACCCGAAGTCCTCTTCCAGATCTAATGCTTTCGTCTGAGAACTGGCAGAGACTGCCCCAGCCTTCTGAAGCCCTCCCCTGGCTGCCCGTGCACCAGGCCCTCGGACTGGGCAACACTGCCATCTGGAGGTCACTGTTCTGCAGGCCCGGCTCCTCCGTCCCCGCGGTCCCACCCCATTTCCCAGCTCAGCCTACAGGCCCTTCCTCTGAGGCCCGCCCTTGGGCTCGCAGAGAGCCTCGGTTAAAGGAGACTGCCAGCCCTGCCGGTGAGCTCCGACAGCGAGCGAGGAAGGAGGTCTTTACCTCAGAGGTCAGATGAAGGCCCTTACAGTAAGAGCCGCTGGGAACTGCAGGGTCGGGGCTCCTTTATATCCAAACCCAGCACGATTCGGGAGCGCCGGATTGAAAAGCTGGGGAATTGATTCAATTGGTTTGAATCCTGTTGCTAACCCATGCGACCACTTTAGACAAGTTACCACCTTTCTAGGTCTGCTTCTTCACTAAAAATTAGGGCATTGGACCCTGACCTCTAAATCCCACTGGAGAGCTAGCAACACAGCCATCCGTCTCTGCTCTTCCCCTTGGCTTAAGTCGGGGTCTTAGGGCGCTCTAAAGGCGAGTCAGTCAGTTTTCAGAGCAGGACGCTGGTCCGTTCCAGAAAGATCCTCTTGGTGGCTCCCCATTCACCATGAGTAATGGCATCCTACGTGTGCTGGTTGCCTAGCAACCCCCTTATTCCCACACATCTAGTTTCTTCCCTCAGGCTTTCCCTTAACTCCTGAAGGGAAAGTGAAGGTTGGTAATTGTTCTTCCCACGGCAACCCCTGTTCCCATTTGGAAAAAAGGCTCCACAACTGGGAAAATTGAGTCAGTTCATCTTCATAGAGAAGTGTGCTCTGGGATCTAGGAAACACTGAGAAAAGCCTGCCCCTAGTGATGTGTCAATTAGAATGAAATGTAGTTCATCATTCAACTGGACTGGGGAAGGGGAGGAGGGGGGAACAACTTAGGGACATAGTAAGCTTAGTTTGTAAATTTGCTTAGTTTAGTTTGGAACAGGTGCAAAAGAAAGTGACAAAGGACAGTATGGAGAATTGAAGGACAGGCTCAAGTACATTGGTTAAAAAAACATGCTGGAAATAGCTAGATCGGAGAAGACTGAGGTAAGAGGTAAACAATAGTTGTTTTGAGTATTTAGTGGGTTATTCCAAGTAAGAAGGATTAGGAATTAGATTTGGTTTACTTGAGTCTCAAAATCAGGAGCAGTGAGGAAAGAAATTTTATGTAAACTGTCTCTAGAAATCATGGGATCTTTAAAAAGGTTGAATGCTCAGTGGCCAAAAACACTGTAGAAAGGATTCTTGGGTCAGTTTTTCCGATTTCGTATGATGTGTGATTGAAACTGGAGCAGGAAAAAAGGGAGTAATGGCATCAAGATGAGAATGGTCAGCAGAGGCTTCATCAGCAGAAAGTAGGCACTTAATAAACACTTGTTCCTTCCTCCCTGTCCCTGACACTTCCTTTCCTCCTTGAATCACCAGCCAAGAGCTGAAGAACTCAGTCTCTGGCTATCACAAACCCTGGAATGTTCCAGTCAAGTGCTGGTCAGAATAACCCCAGAATACTTGGTTTCAGGGGTGGAAGGGAATTTAGTAGTCATCTAGTCCAACCTATATCCAAAAGGAATTCCCTATATATTGTACCATACAAATAGAAATTAAGGACTACGTTCTGGTAATGGGGTGGAAGCAGGATTTGGCCTTTACTGGGGATTACTATCCTTTAAACATCACTGTCAAGGACATGATCAAGTTAGACCGCCAGACAGCACTCAGTTTGAGGAAAAGTGGACATCATGAATAACCAAAGTCACAGAGGTTTAGAGACAGTATCAACAATTCAATTTAATGACAATAATAAAGACCTTACAAAACAAGAAGAAAGTATGCTTCTTGGCGATGAACTTCCAGCAGGTAGTGGGACTTTGGGGTTCCCAGTGTTAAGTCTTTAAATCACAGAAACAATGCCAAACCAAGAAATGGGCTTTTATTTGCCTTATTTTATGACTTTACCCAATTTATACCTGTTGATTATACCTCTGTCCTCCTTCCCTCTTTCAGAGAGGCTGGATTTCATTATTCACCTCTAAACCTATATCTATTTAGCAGCCCTGTTTGTTACTGCTAGAGAGGGCAATCCCTTCCCTACTTTGACATCCCTTATGGGGAAAAATGCAATAGAAGATATAGTAGCATCTACCAAATACTGTAACTCTATGTTGAAGGTAATCCAAATGGATTGTTTCTATGGCCCTGGTCTCACTGAAATTTCAACTATGAAAATATACAAAAAGAGACATTTCTTATTCCAGAGTCATAAAACTCAAATGGATTCAAATAAGAGAGAGGGGAGCAGGGAAGGAAAGAGGGAGGGAAGGAGAGAAGGAGGGAAGAAAAGATTGAGAGAGTGCAAAAGATGAGAGCAAGAAAAAGGTATATACTGGGCAAATTTAATATTATGTTTTTGGAACAAACTTGGAAGGATTTTCTGATCTGACCAGTCCCATCCACATCATAGCTGTGATCAGCAACTTTTCTAGTCACCATGGAATTAAAGAATATCTGCATGTCAGGCACTTGGTTTAGTGATTCTGGGAAGCAAAGGGAGAGGAAGAAAATAAATGTGGAGGATGGAATGGAACCTTGAAAAATCTGCATCCTTTGTCTTCCCTTCTTGGGAAGATGGCACTATAGCTGACTGCTGGTTACCAGGTGTCTATGACCTCCCAAAGAATCTGCAGAGCCATGGAAATGCAGGGCAACTGAGCTATGGTATAGGCCACTGAGCGGATGGGAGCTCTCAGTTTCATCAGGTAGGCAATGGTGTGAATTATCCTCCCCACGAAGAAAATGAAAAAGTGAAGCCAGGCTATGAAGGGGTCTGGGTTCAGGAAGGAATAGATGGATCCCAAGAACAGAAATGGTAAGATGTTCTCCAGGTCATTGCAGTGGGCTCTGGAAAAGAAAGAGAAGAATTTGTTAGTGGCAGATCAGAGCTCAACTGCTGGAAGAAGATGCCTCCACATGAAAACCAAATGTATCCACTCAAATCCCTCTTACTGCATTCCTCTGAATAAAAACATAAAACATATGGGCCCTCCTCTCCAGAGGTTTACAATATAGTTAGGGGAATAAGGTATGAAAAGTTAAATGATGATATGGAGAACTATAGAAGACTTACCTGAGAACCCCATGATCCTGGGGGGGAAGAGTGGCCTACATCTCCAACAGGAGATTTGATTTTGATTCAATAGTCAGATAAATGGCACAGTGAACAGAACAGGAATCAGGAAGACCTGAGTTTAAATGCAGTCTTAGTCACTTACTAGTTGTGTAAGTCTGGGGCAAATCTGAACGTCACCTGGTCTGTCTCCTTATCTGTAAAATGAGGGTGATAATAATGGCCCTGCTTCCCAGGGTTGTTGTGAGGGGAAAAAATGAGATAAAATTTGCAAGATATTGTACAATTCTTAAAGGTCTACAAAAATGCTAGCTAACAATAAATAACATTGTAGTTCTCACAGCTGATAATAACATTCTTACACCCTGAACTATAAGATGTGTCTACATATGCACAGATAAGGGGGTAGAAATGCCACAGAGAACAAAAAAGAATAGAGGTACTAAATGAATTAGCATTTATTAAGCCTCTATTGTGTGCCAGTTACTGAGCTAGACACTAGAAATCATAAAGTCAGAATAAAATAGGTCTTATCCTTGAGGATATGCATATGCAAAAATAAATACAAGGTAACAAAAACTATTTTACAGACAATGAGTCAGCACTAGCAACTTCAGGTAAGATTAGAAAAAGCTCCAAGAAAATGAGAAGACAGAGTTATTCAAGATATGTCCCTTTCAGTTGTGTTACATACAGGTCAGATAAATCGTATTATTCTATAAATCCCTGTGACTGTCCCCAGAAATAGTATTTCTCCATGAAGCCTGATCATCCTTTCCTTCTCCTTTCCTAGTGCGTACACACACACAAACACATAAAACAGTCTTCAAACCCATTGGTAAGTTAGGGGGATATCTACTAGAGGACCTGAAGACTCTCTGGCAGAATGGGTGTATGACAATACTGGACAATTCTGACTCACTTAAATCCAATTCACACACAAGTCAAGATATTCCTTGACATTATTGTTCCTCTTCAAAGATGAAGGACAAAGAACTATATTCTGCAATGTCAAAAAAAGGAGAAAGAACAAGCACCTCATTTGAAAGCATCAGAGATTCCATGGACAAGAACTTAACTTCCCAACAGGTCACTGACCTGGTCATGGGTCCCTGGCCTTGAAAAGCCAAGGAGCCCAATCAACCACAGACAAGCCAATCAAGCCAGAGGATCCTAGCCTGAGACTGGCTGTGGATGTACCAGAGCCCCTCTTCTATCTAATGACACATGGACATAAATGGCCTTTATTTTTTCTATTGGTTGCGTAATGGGGATTGACTAAAGGAGTCCATGATCAATGTGATGTATTACAGCCCAGTCAGTTGGAGTTGACTTTGTTGCATTATAGGAAAAGAGTAAACATAGTTAGGATGTGGAACATGGAGAAATCTTAGAACAGAGGTTCTTAATCTGCAATCTGTAAATTATACATACACACACACGCACACACAACTATTTTTATGTAATTGGTTTCCTCGGCATTCCTATGTATTTTACTCTGTGCATTTAAAAAAGTATTTTTTTGATAAATCCATGGATTACCAGAGGAGCCAGGACACAAAAAGGGTTAAAAACTTCTGCCATAAAAAGTCAGGCAACAGCTATTATATGCCTGACTCACCCATAAATTTAGAATTGAGATGGTAGGTGAGGAAGTCTGAGGATGCTGACCAGAAGCTTGGCCAGAGGCAGTTTCTTTCTTTCCTAACATTCCAGATTGGGGGAGGGAAGAAACTCATTAAATTGATCAGGGGCTCTCCTGACATTGTTACACTATTAGTCATGTGACATTGGCTTGTTATTCTAATGTGTATATGCATGATATAAAGTAAGAATGTAAAGTCAGGGAAACCTGGGTTCAAGTTCTGCCTATGGCTGTGGGACTCAAAGATGATCTTTCTTGGCAGGGGAAGATTTCTTCTTCCTTGGGAGTTTCCTACATTAAATAAAACACAAGTTTGCACAACTATATTCGGAGCCTCTCATCCCCAGAGAGAAAAACAGTCTGCAGAGTTCTCGGCAAATACAGGGGTCCAGGGACTGGACTTTCTCTAGTTCCCAGGTTAGGAACCTCTCTCTATCCATGCCCACTGGTACTGACACTGTGATCTAAAATCCCAATTGCCATCTTGGGGGGGGGAGGGAGAGAGGGGAAAAAATGAAACATAAGTGATTGCAAGGGATAATGCTGTGTAAAAATTATCCTGGCATGGATTCTGTCAATACAAAATTATTATTAAATAAAATTAAATTTTCAAAAAAAAAAAATAAAATCCCAATTGCCTCGAGTACTAAAAGGGCAGGCAGTCACTTGCCAAAGGCTGAAGAGATGAGAAGCCAGGTTTGTTCCTGAACTTCCAGAAAAATAAGAGTTAAGAATGGAGCAAGAGTTAAGCAGATCGCAGGCGACTGCTCTGGGAGAAAGTGCTCGGGAGCAGCCTGGGGC
This sequence comes from Antechinus flavipes, assembly GCF_016432865.1. Lineage (NCBI taxonomy): Eukaryota > Metazoa > Chordata > Mammalia > Dasyuromorphia > Dasyuridae > Antechinus > Antechinus flavipes. The sequence goes on from NC_067399.1 coordinate 500,975,100, forward strand.
AGGCGCCCACAAGGCCAGAGGTGGACCTGGACCCTGGGCTGCCTTTCAGAATCCCATTATCACTTCTCCAAAAACAACAATTGCCAAGTAACTTGTAGGCTCCCTGCTTCTGCTTTTCAAAGAAATGCCTTTTATTATAAAGATCAAGAAAGGAGGAAAATCATTCAAACCTTTACATAAATTAATGACATGAGGGAGAACCAATTTGCTTCAATCTAATTGGAGCTGGTTAACATTTTCCATGAGGCACTGGCTAACCTTTGACTTCCTGGAGTTCCGTGGTAAACAGACCTGAGATTGTCATAAATTAGTGATTTAAATGAGTGGTTTAAGCCCACAGGTTGGAAATCCCACCAATCTGTATTCGCACACAATCAAGAAACATGTTTGGAAAAGAAGTTGAAGTGGTCATATCACAGAGGAAGAATGAGACATGGCAGATGGGCAGCCAGCTGGTTTGGTATATTTGAGCCCCTAAGGTACTAAGAGGAAGTGCCTGAGAGCGAAGGATTTATGGGGAAAAGCAAAGATAAGTTTCAGACAGTTCCAAGGGGATAAATGCCTGGGCTGAGATCTTTATCAGTAGAGGGAAGGATTTACAAAGAAACATAGATCCACAAAAATTGCCCATTAAAGCAAGTGCAGCAAACTCCAAAAATAGTCAAAGTTCTTTACCCTGCTCCTCCCCACCAATTCTGTAACCCTTGATTCCCCACCCCACTCCTGGCACATACAAATCCACAGGCTCCAGAATTTGCTTCCACAGAATTTTATATTTTGAACTGAAAGGGACCATATAGATCATCTAATTCCTGCCCCTCTCTCTTTTTTTTAAACAGATCAGGAAGCTGAGGCCCAGAAAGGGAAAGTATCTTGCCCAAGTTTACAGAGCTAGTCAATGAAAGAGGTGGGTTTCTCCATGCAACACCTTCCCTGCTCCATTCTAGGGCCCCTGCCTTCTCTGGGCTCACCACCATCACCACGATAAGGATAAGACCCATTCCATCTCATCCAGTTAGAATGCTCCAGGGCCCTAGTCACTTTAATTCTTTTAACAAAACCCTGTGACTTCCCCATTCTCAAAGTGAGAATTCCATTCTTTGGTAAGAGTCGATTCATACTTGTCCAACCTGAAAGACTGTTACAGGGAAATAGGAGAGACAGGAGAGGTTCAGCAACCCAAGCTCAGTGAACTTTCTACCTTTGTATAAGGGGACTAATCCGTTTCAATTTTTATTCCTAGAATTTGTGCCCCAAAAGTCTGGCATCTAATTCTATGTCTTGAAAAGAAGTTAGTTTGCTGGTAGAGATGCTCTGCTACTGCTGAACAGTGTGCCTGCAATGATTAAGTTTATGATTAGTTTAATGATGAATTAGTTAATAATTAGTTTAACTCAGCCTTCTAATCCCTAGACCAAAGGACCAATCAGGCTGAAATTATTTTATTCTCACTACTTTTCAATTCAGATGCAGCTCTTCCCAAGACCCTCCTCCAATCGGCATAGAAGGGGAAAGCATTATCTCCAATTTTCCCAAGCATGATCTCTAATCAATGCTCCGTTCAAGACTTGGTGCAACCATTAAGTCAATTTTCTTCTCCCTCTCAACCCCCAAACTGACCCTAGAAAAAAACTGTGAGGCTTTTAGAGATACCCTCTATAGTAACTCATTGCCCCTTCTCCAACCTGTAATCTGTCCACTGCTAACAGAGCCAGGATTCCCGTGCACACTCAGGAATCCTGTCCTTTATGTCTCTCTTGCAAGGAGAGACACTTTGCATTTTAAAAAGAGAAAGTTGAAGGGGTCTGATTCTTAACATCAAGGAATACATCTCTACTGCAGAACTTCAGGCTGGTGGTGATAGAGATCTTAGAGGAAGAAGAGGAGGGACCCTCCCCAACATCTGATCAGGTGGGTCATACTCAGGTAGAACCTGATTTTAGGATTCTCACTTATAAAAATCTGCCCTGGGCAGCACAGTGCCTAAAGTGCTCAACTTGTATAAAGACTATAAGAGGCCCTGGATACAAATCCCACTGACATCTATTATACATGAGATCGCACTTGGGCAAACTACTTAATTCTCCGGGCTTGTTTCCTCAACTATAAAAGGAGTTACGGTTGGATTAGAAGGCCTTCTAAGTCCTAAATTTATAGTCCTACAATCCCAGCATTAACTAGTGGTTTAACCTCCGCAAAAGTCCCTTTCTCCCTTTCATCCTGTTTCCTCATTCACAAAATGGGAATAATAGTGCCAACAGTACTTATCTTACAGAGAAAACTTTGTAACTCTTCTACTGCTATTATAATAACAATAAAAATGCCTTAGCAAGATGCCGATTTAATTGCCTCCTGAATAGGTGACAGGGAAATAAAATCAGCAGTAGCAAATGCTTCGAGATCTCTAGCAACTAGGTGTGATGCTAGCATCAATAACTGTTTGCTTTAGTGGGGAAAAGGCCAGGACTTGAATTCTAGCTCCACCATCATTACCCAAGGAACCTCCCAAGCCCTCTCTCTGTTTCATTCTTCTTCTCTGTAAGAAATGGGAGGATTGGCCTCAGAGGTCCACTCCAGCTCTCAAAACCCAGTGGCCAACAACAATTATTCTCAGCTGACCAAAACAGCTTGCCCCGGAGTCTGGCTCCTCCGGCGGCTGGCCCTGGGCCGGTGGCTGACAGGAGACATCCGGGTCCTGGTGTCCAGCTGTTCCTTCTCAGGTTTGTCCAGGCGTGAGCTTTGCTGGGCACCCACACAGGGTCTCATTGGAATCCCGTCCACTACTTCCTGTCTCGGGTAAACAGCTACAATCCGCAAGATTCTTATCGACAACCCTGGAGACTGAGTAGGCATGAGGTCCAAAGCAACCTTTTTCTTCTCTCTATACTGCTCCCCGCCACACACACACACACACACACCGTTCCCCCTCCCCTCCCCCTGGAATACAGCAGTTCCTTTCTGCATGTGACTGATTCAGCTCATCCAAACCTTTTATCCCTCCTCAGGCCTCATACTTTAAGGCACAAGCTGAGGCCATTCTCAGGGCACTAGTTCCCCTTCCTCCTCATCTTGCCACCTTGCTGCACCCCTGCTCCCACTGCACCCCATTTTCTCCAGCACTGAGTCCTCTGCATCTCTCCCTATCTACTTAGGCTGCTGCTTCCATGCTGCTTATCGACCCGCCCCTGGCTCTCCCCTTCTTCAGAAAACACTCCCTTGATCCAACCATCCCCACTAGCCATCTTGGCCCATTGATCCCCAAGCTCCTTGAGAAGGCCATCTAACAAGGAGCACCTCTCCTTTCAAACTCGGCCTTCTGGCTTCCAGTCTCAGCACCCGAATCGGGGCCTTACCCAGCGCTCACCCTTGGGGGCCCCTCGGCTCCTGGGGCCCTCTCCCTCTCCTGGGCAGTCTCTATTCCTGGCTTTTTGTGGCAATGTCCTCTCCGCTTCTCTTCCTGACAGCTCCTTCAAGGCTTTGCTGGCTCTTGACGGGGTCACACTCATGAACCCTGGCTTTCCCGAAAGGTCCCGGGTTTTCTTCTCTTTAACCTCCATATGAAGATGATCTCTTCAGCTCTTATGGGTTCAACTGTCATCTCTATGGCAAGCGATTCCCAGCTCTACTTCCCCAAGCCAAACAGAAGCTTTTTCTTGAGCTCCATACTACCGAGTGCCCGTTAGACGTGGTCCCAAGGGGTACTTTCTCTTTCTCTCCTCCTCTTCTAAACTCTCTTCTTACTGCCTAGGACAGCCGTCCTCCCTGTCCTCCCTGTCCTCCCCTTCCTGCAGCGTCATCCTCACTCCTCGCCCGCCATTGCAAGCTTCCATGGTGCCGCTCTGACACGAGTCCTCAGCTACAACAGCTTCCGGGTGGCCACCTTGCTGCTGCGGGCTGTCCCTCCGTTGAGCTGCCAAAGTGACCTCCTCGCTTCTACACATCCAAATGTCAACGGCTCCTACGTAACCAAACGTAGGCTTCTCCTGGCTTTTGAAGCTTCACAGCCTGGCCCTTCCTACCTTCTCAGTCCCTCACCCTTGGCTCCCGGGCCCACCCGCCGTGATCCGGCCTGACCACGATGCTCCCGGGGCCTCTCCTTCTGTGCTGCTGCCCGAAGCCTCCCCCAGTCTTCCCGACCTGCTCATCCACGTAGAGTTGTCTGCACTCCCATCTACAAGGGACTCTTTGAGGGCAGGGCCTCCCTCGGCGCCGCGCATGTTTGGGTCACAACAAACTCTAACTCCACGCTTGCTGACCCGATCTAGGCTTCCTACCTCCAACCTCTCCTCTTCCCACCCACCTCCTCCCCCCGCCACTACTTCTTCACAGGGAGCCTTCAGGGGCTCCTCAACAAATGGAACTCCGGACACCGACATATAACAGATTCTTTCAGTGAAGCATTTTACAAGTATTACCTCCGAGAGACGATGCTCTTATCACCTCCACTTTACAGTTAAGGACTCAAGCTGACAGAGGTCAAGTGTCTTACTCAGGATCACACAACTACTAAGTGTCCCAGGGAGAATCTGAATTCAAGCCTTTTGGACTCCAGGAGCCGCCCTCTATCCACTGCACCGGTTGGATGCATTCAAAGCTTCTCACAGCGTGGTTCCGGTCTACCTGGGCAGCCTTAGCCCGAGATACTGCTTCCATGTCTCCCATTCCTGCCAAAATGCACTACTCTCCCCGTCACTCTCGTCCAGTCATATTCTAACTGTAAGCCTTTGCTCATGCCATCCCCCTGCCCTCCAGTGCTCTCATCTATGAAGCCCTCCCTGAGTTCCCCAGATAAAAACAATCTTTTGCGCTTTAAATTTTTCAAAGCAATTTGCCTGGAGCCCTCCCTATCCCCTTCCCTTCAGTCTCTCTCTGTGAGTTCCTAACGCAAGACCTTGGTTATAGTAGAAGTTAAATAAGAGGTTAACATTTCTAGCAAGCTTTAAAAAGGCTTTTCTAGAAAAGGCAGGCATAGTGATGTGCTCCTATAATCCCTGCTCCTGGGATGGGGGAAGGCAGGGAAATGATCGAGTTTAGTAGTACTGAGTGCTCTTATTATGACACCAATATGGGGAACCCCCCAAGAACAAGGGGGTCCAGGCCGACTATGGTGGGCCAAAGTGAATTGAATTGGAAACAATATAGGGCAAAACTTTCAGGAGTACTGGCAATGATCCCACACTTGGCTGCTGTATCTCTAGTTCAGACAAAATAGGGAGACCCAATCTCAAAAAATTTAAAAATTAAAGATTTGCAAAGCACTTTGCATATATAAATATTATCTCACTCGATCTCACAGCAATCCTGTAAAGTAGGCTCAATTATTATTGTCCCCGCTTTACAAATGGGAGACCCAAAGGCTGGAAGTGGCTAATGACTTTCCTAGTTATCACAGCTACTACAGAATAGAGGCTGGATTCAAACATTCTGACTGCAAGGATGGTGCTCTTTTCAGAAGAGCCTTGGACTAGCTGGCCTCTATGGGCCCTTCTTCACTCTCTAACTAGGATCCTATAAAGATACTTCTAAGGACATCCTCCAGGATGGAGAGGAGGCAGCACAGGGCAAACACAAAGCTCTGTTCGAAGGGGAATTTCATAGTTTAAGAATCTAACCTGAGAAGAAAAAATGAAAAATCCATTCAACCAAGAAAGGTAAGTCTGAGAGGTGTCATTCATATAATGACCACTTCAAGGCAAAAGTCATCCAAAACAAATTCACTCCAGACCAGACTTGCTCCCCACCCGCAGTAGCCTCCCTGCACTGCAATATCCTGCCTCTTGCTGAGCTGTTGCGACATCAGCCTGAATTTTACTATGTCATTACAGCAGTTCGGAAATGTGATAGTTGTCTTGGAGAAGTGGCTCCTTGCCCCAGACTGGGTCCTCCCTGGGAGAGCAGCTGCTGGCAGTCACGTCCAGGCAATCCAGGAGGCAGGCCTTTTCCTCCTACTGCCTCAACAATTTTCAGGACTTTCATTTTAAGGTAACCAGTTTTGCAGCTAGTAAAAACAAGTAAAGCCATTTTTATTTCGAGTAAGCATTCTCAAAATGTGGCCTATGGATCCATGGGGGATGCTCAAAACTCTTTCTACATCATCACTTCTGTTTTCATCACAATACTAGGATGTTTTACTGTCTAATACAGTAAATAACAATGGGGCAGCCAGAGTAAATAGAGTAGCAGTTCTGAATCAGGAAGACATCTTCCTGAATTCAGATCTAGACCCAGACATTAGCTCTGTGACCCTAGAAAAGTCATACTTAAATCTACTGGCCTCAGTTTCCTCATTTGTAAAATAAGCTGAAAAAAGAAACCATTCCAATGTCTTTGTTAAGAAAACCCCAACTGGGGTCACAAAGCATCAGACACAACTGAAAAACACTTAAACAACCAACAAAACACCCATAGATACAAACAAGAGAATGCTTAAGATAAATGTTTAATCACCAGCACTGGGGGGAGAGGGGGTAATTGATACACATTTTCAATTTTAATCTGCTTTATTAACATTTTCTTCATCACTTTCTTAAGTCTAGACAATAAAACAATAAATCAAGCTCTGATTTGTAGCATTTACCGATTTCTAAGAAGTAAATTCTCACTAAAATTTAACATTTGGCTCATCCAGATGAAATCAGCTCTGTTATATCCCTAGATATAACATATATAAACAAAAATTCATTGTGGGTAGAAAGGTCTTCAAAAATTTAAGAGTGTAAAGAGATTTGGAGACCAAAAGTTTAAGAACTACTGATAGAGAGAAAAGAAAAGCTGGGCTCCACTAACATCCCAATCAACAGGAAATACAAATGAAAAGTCATATTTTTAAAATATCCCACAAACTAATGAATTTTAGGTAACTAACTCAGCATCTGCACCAGTGCCTTCAATGTTTAATGAACTGGACTATGAAAGTACAATATATTACTTTGAAGGCCTTTCAATGGATTGGTAATAGAGAGGGGTAGAGATATTCTTTCCAACAATACAGGCTCTAATTCATCCACACCTTCTAGTCCATACCATAATATTCTTGTTGATGCTCCACACACTGTGCTGGGAATCTTTCTCAAAAGTTTTTGATATTACATAAATATAACAGTAGCACACATCTACTTCAAGGCTTGCTTTACACATTTTCACTCACTTGATAAATGGAATTGAAGGAAACCACGGACTGTCTACTGATCCTCTCTCACCTCAGTTTTCTCATCTGTAAAGTAAAGGAGTTGAACTAATGGTCTCTGGGGCTTTCCTACCTACCTTCTGGCCCCATCTCACTGCTGGTACCATCCTTAATGCTGCTTCTGCCCCACAAGTGCTCCTCAGACACATGTTGAGGAGTCCACCACTCTTTAGAATGACCTACAATTTTCACTCTTCATATATGAGGTTACTCTGTGACTCACTCACACTTAAGTAGCAGCATCAGAAAATTTACCTTTGCTTCAGAGAGAAACTTGGAAACGTTGGACATCTATTTATCTTTCTAGCCTACTGTTTGCTCCTGAGCCCAACTCATTACCATGCACAATGTCCTTCCAAGGTATAGATACTAATGGGCCACTTCTATGGAATATTTGTCAAAGTGTATGTTATAGGGTAGACAATACACCTCATTTCCTGGGCAGTCATTTTCAGCCCATCTAAAAAGGCAGTATTCAATTGTAGCAGTAGAGAGTATTCTAACTTCCTCTCCCCAGCTTGCCTAAATCGAGTCCAAGTTTTTCAGACTTTGGGATCACTTATATGGTGTATTTACTGCTCTTAAAAAACAAAAAAAAAAAACAACAAAAAAAAAACATGGTTTTATGCTTTCATGGCTGAAAGGTCTAGCTGTTGAGTAACAGCTCCACCAGCCCTGGCCTAATATTTAACTACTCTAGTCTCTGCAGGTTGATGAGATTTTTTCCTTGGGCTATAAATTTTTCAAAACACTCAAATACAAATGTCTCTGTTTGTTCCATACTCTGTAATAACTTGCTAAGCCATGGAGAAGCTGCCAAGGACTTGAAATTCCCCTTTGGGCTCCAGCATTTCAAGATCACAGAGTGGCACTGGTGGGAAGAATGGCCTTGGAGTCAAAGATCTAGCTCAAGCCACCTCAAGTCTATGGGAGAAGAGAGAGAGGAGGAAGACGAGGGGGAGGAGGGGAGACTGAGAAAGAGGAGGAGCAGCAAAGAAAAACATTCCAGGCATGGGGGATAGGCTTGTGATGAATGAAATAATCAAATGAGGAAAGAACTTTAAGTAAAGAGAGCTTTGTAACTACTGCCAACTACTCATGTTTCTTGTCTGAGGTGACATGCCCATGCATTTGTTTAAGGCACAGAAGGGTTTTGTCTCCTGTCCCAAGCTGTCCTAATGTATACCACTATAGTTAGCCCTTCTCTACCTGTTTCCATCAACTCCACTTTCTCTGCCCTAAGTGAGAGGCTGAATGAGGAACACAAAGGGACAGAAAGCAAATCACTTGCCTGCGGCACCGTTCCACATCTGGGTCTGTCCGACAGTACTGGAGGCCTCCGTGCTTCAAAGCATCTTCTGGATTGGCAAAAGCCTAGAAGATATTCAAGGAGAATTACTATTGCATGAGATACAAGGCAAGTCTAGGGATGTCTGATCACAGGAACCGCCACTTAAGGAGAGTACCAGGCCAGTCATCTCTTCATTTTTCATCCAACTTCTCTACTGCCCTCTCAAAAGACAGGGGGACAAAGGAATAGATGGCTGAGTGTGCCATCTCAGTTGGTTAGTAAACCAACAAATAATACCCAGATAAATGAGTGGTATATCACTTACAAGAGATTATAAACTAAATTTAGAGTAGCAAAGATTTAGAGCTTAAAGGTACCTTACAATTCATTCATTCTAACCCCTTCATTAATCAGAGGAGGAAACTAGGCCCAAAGGTGTTAAAGGACTTGCTTGAGGGCACAAAGTTTGTTAAAATGTGAAACCAGCGTCTCAGGGATCAAGTCCTTCTTTCTCATGTGGGTAGATTTGGGGAGGCCAAAGACACCAGCCAGAGGCAATGTGCTTATTTCTGTATTTATGCTATTCCCAGAAAAATCTCCTACTTCCTTTTATCCTGTCCCAGCAAGAATTCCACTCCTGTAGGAGGGTGACCAAACATACTCTGTGCATGGACTTGAAATACAAAGAATTAAACTGCAAAACAAAGTCAGCAGCAAGAAGCAGCATGGTCAGCCTAATGAGAGGAATTCCCTTTCCCAATAATCATTCTTGAGCCGGGGCAGTGATGACTGTTTTCAACATAAGAATCCCTTGTGTAAGCATGGATACTCTTCTTCCTCATTCACGTCATTAGAACTGTAGTCAGTGACAAACTATTGGGCTTACATGCATTCCAGATTCCTAGAAATACTAACTATGTGTCTTTGGGCAGATGATTAATTTCTCTGGGTCTCAGCTTCCTCATATTAAAAATGAGGCTCTGGATTAGATGAGCTCTAAAGTCTCTCCCAGAAATAAATCAATGATCTCACACATTTCTGTTTCAGGCAGTCATGTTTCCTTTAATCTTCCAATAATGCTCAATGGACAGCTTTTCTTCCTTTCCTCTCTCAGCTTGTGAACTAGCTTTAGGCTCTATTTTGAAAGTTTACTTATTTCTGACATGCAACCATCATCCTATGATGTAGGAAAGAACCATAATAAGGAATACTTATATGGTACTTTAGGTGCTTAACAAATGTTTGCTGAATTAATTTAAAAAGCACATTTTACATTATTTATCTCACCTGATAAAGTATATGGTACAGGTATTATCATTCCCATTTTACAAATGAAGAAACTGAGAAGTTAAATGATTTGCTTGAAGTTACATAGCTCATATGTGGCAAGATTCATTAGGATTTAAATCCCACTCTTTTGCCACTAAATCCAGTGTTCAAATCGGCAGAGGTTAGAAACAGGAAGGATGATTAATTCGAAAAGTATATCATAAAGAAAAATTGGAATTGAGTAAAAACTCCAGGTGAACACTCGAGGCTATAGTTCTCTGTAGCAGGCATTCTCCAACTATTTTAAATAATATAAAACAGGCTCCTCCTGCTGGTTCATACACTTATTTGATCATTATCCAGTTAAAAATGCATTACCATCTTGAGCAGTTTTTATTTTTCGTAATTTTTTTGGTTTCGTTTCCTCTGTATTTTCCCCCGATTATTAAAGGACTAAACATGTCGGGTGAAAATTCTTCTATATAATCTTTGCCAGAACCTGAATCCTCTTGATTGTTTCCAGTTAAAATTTTGGCTCAGAAGACTCTGATGGCCCTGGAGAATAATCAGCCTGGGGCTCGGGGAATTTCCACTTAATGATCCCTATGTCCCCGGCTTAGTCAAGTTTACTCCACTCCCAAAACATAGTTTCTTAAATGAAAGATACACGGTTCCAGGGCAATCAGAGTTACACTATTCCGGAACTGCTGGTTTAAAAGAAATCTGATTTTTTTCCCAAATACCAAGAAGAGATTAACATACACATAACCTTCCAGAGAACTCTTACCTGTATGTCATGTCAAATGAGAAAAATGTTCTTTACTATGCAAAAGATAAAACAATCAGGCTCTAATGACACAGACTGGGAAATAGGAGCTGGGAGGAAGAGTGGAGAAAAAGAGAACCCCAAGCAAATAATTTTTTAAAAATTTAACATCCAACTCGCTTCTAAGTCTCCACCAGCGTGTAAACATATGCTGGGTTTTATTTATCTCCTCTAAATATTTACAGCGATAACAGAACAAAACCAGAAAGGGGGAAGGGGGAAGGCTTCAGAGGGACTGAAAACTTACTTTCTTCCGAAGCCTCACTTGCCCGGTGATAACTGCCAACAAGTACATCTTTATGACTAGCATAGTGCTGTAGAAAAGAAAATTCGCAAACACTTCATTGTCCATCATCCTGTTAGCGGGAGCTGGGGCTCGGTCTCCTTCAGACGCTCGGCCAAATGGAGAGTTCCTTTGTATGCATGTGATTGAGTGAGCCGGGCAGAAACCGGGAGAAAGGGGAGGAAGGGAGAAGGAAGAGAAAGAGGGAGGAAAAATGGTTTATGAAAATCCTTTAGTCTATAATCAACACAGAGACACCCAGACTGAATCTTAAGGTGGCAGATCCTCATTTTCTTAACCTCTCCTGCCCAAAGTCCCTCAGCCTTGCTCGGTTAGCAATATGCCCTCAGGTATTTTAGAAGATGCTGAGAACTCCCATGTAACGCTGAAACCCTTAAGTTGGGGGTGAGTTGAGGAGCATGCAAATGAAGAATTTATCCTTGCAAGAAATGCCACCCTCCCTAATTTAGGGTTCAGAAAGCTGGCCCAACAAGGTCTCAGAACCCCCCACACAATTTCATATCCCCTACCTCTACCACAGAGCACTTTCTATTTTCTCAGCAGAATGAACTTACCTGCTCTGAGAAATAACAGGCAACCAATTCTTAAAATAGAATGCCTCCCCAGACCAATGGCTGGAAAGTCTTTATCTCTGGCCAAACGGAGGCCTTGAGAGCCTATCTACAAAGCTCTCAAGCACCCTCATGGGCCTCGGCTTGGCAGAGTATTTCCTATTGGCTCCTGACCCCTTACTGACCGATGCAGGGGAGTTTTCTAAAATGCCTCCTTTCCCTCCCTCAAGGTACAGCTTTAACAGAAAATCTTTTGAGGAAGTAAGGGTGACCCAACCATTAGGTAGAAAAGCTGCAGCAAAAGGGGGCAGGGTGGGGGAGGTAGGGGTGGGAGCTAAGGCTCACTGTTCCATCTTGTTCGATTTCCTGTACTAAACTCTGAACTCCTTGAGGGCAAGGACAAGGTTCTCTCTCTGGCTGGCTTTGCCAAGATAAATCAAGGGCAAGTTTCAACATTCTCTGTGAATCTCATTTCCTCACCTGTAAGATAAGGGGGTTGGATGAAATGATCCAGACCCTAAAGTTCTAGAATCACAGAATGAAAGTGGGAGGATATTGGTAATCTTTGCCCAACCCTCTCATTTTACAGAAGGTTAAATGATTTCCCAGAGTCACAGGGAAAATATAACTGGTCACCTCTAAGGTTTCTCCAATCCTAGATCTAGGATTCCATGAATAATTTGTAAGAGCACAGCAGGTACTCAATAAATATTTATTCCGAAGTAAATATTTGTTTATTTATTCCTCGTTATTCCACTTTGGGATGGGGGAAAGAAGATAGGGAAGGAGAACTCTAAAATTCATTGTCTTTCTGAGTTAGTGGATTGGTCACTTGTCCTGTTTTAAACTATTTTTCTAAGCTAACCCTCCCCCATATCCCACTAAGGTCTTCAGACTAGCTTAATATGGTAGGAAGTAAGTTGGATTTAGTCAAGAGACCTGGATTTAAATTCCATCTCCATCTCTCTCTATATATATATATATGTCTATGTGTGTATATATAAAAGTTTAAATACACATACACACACAAATAAAATATATCTCAAATGACAAGTCAAAACATTCTCTGTGGATCTCATTTCCTCTTCTATAGAATGTGGAGGTTGGACAAAATGGTCATGTGTGTGTGGTGTGTGTGTATGTAAATCTCAATCCCTACAGACTCATTGTATCCAACCTCCTCATTTTACATTTTAGGAAATGAGATGCTGCCAAAGAATTCTGGAACTTGCCACTGAAGCATAGGTATAGATATAGATATAGATGTATCACACATATCTACATATAGGTATACCATATACACCTTTATATTTGTGTTGTTCAGTCTTTTTTCAGTGGCATCCCACTCTTTTGAGATCCCATTTGGGATCTTTCTGAAAAAGTCACTGGAGTGGCTGCCATTCCCTTCTCCAGATTCTTTTACTTATTTACTGAGTAATTGAGATAAAGAGGGTGAATGACTTGCCAAGGTGACAGCCAGTAAGTGTCTTGGGCTGGATTTGAACTCAGGAAGATGAGGTTTAACTGACTTCAGGCCTGGCACTGCCCCATGTAGCTGTCCCATAAACACACACACACACTATATATATATATCTATATCAATATATACACATATATAACACACATAAACACATATATACAAATATATGTACGTATATATACACACATATACATTGTGGGGGGGGGTCCTCAAACTTTTTAAATAGGGGGCCAGTTCACTGTCCCTCAGACTGTTGGAGGGCCGGACTATAGTAAAAACAAAAACTTTGTTTTGTGGGCCTTTAAATAAAGAAACTTCATAGCCCTGGGTAAGGGGGATAATCGTCCTCAGCTGCTGCACCTGGCCCGGGGCGTAGTTTGAGGACCCCTGATTGAGTATCTTTACCTTTGGTGACTAGGATAAGCATTCTGGCCTCCACTTCTCTTTCTGTAAAATGAGGGCTGCGGACTACCGAGCCACCCAAGAAGGCCCACAGGCTCCCAACCCTCCAGACTCCCCGAATATATTGGGATTCTTTTATCCCTCCCCAAAGGGCGGAATTTCAGTCTCTCTGCCCCACGTGCCTCTGGGCCAAGATCACCTACCTACCTGCACTGACCGCGGCTCCTAGACTAGAACCGATCTCTGCAGAGCCTCGCCAAGGTGAGCCACATGGGAGACTCCCTTTTCTCCTAATATAGCCCTGGCCCCTGCTTCGGACTGAAGGAAACCCCATGCAGCCTTGTGATTGGCCGTTCTGTTCCGAGGCAGAGCTCTGGAGGCGGGAAAATGATGGGACCCCTTTCCCACCCTCCAGGGCGCTGGCAGTTATCTCTATGGCGGAGGTGGATTTGGGGGTCTAGGAAGCCCACGCCTCCAGCTCTCGGCCTCTTGCAGAATGTCACCTTTCAGGCTTCGCTGTCTGCAAGTGGAAGTCAGGCTCCCAAGACTAAGAGCAAAAGTCCCACAAATGTAAGGCAGCCGACCTCGTCTTCAGCAAGACTTCAGCAAGACTTCAGCAAGAGGTAGGGCTCCCTCTGACCCAGCATCGGAACACCCCAATAACCTTCCCGCGGCCCCAGGCAGCCCACGGATTCTGTATAAGTTGGGCAGGGAAGGGGTGCCATTAGCCATCGTGGGCCTCTGAAATCACAAGTTATTATCGGGGCAGGGGCGGAGGGAAGAGGGAGGAACAGGAATATGGAGATATTGGAATATAAGAAATATGGAAATACTGAAAAACTAAAATTTACTGATTCCACGATGGGCATCATTAGACCCTCATAAATGCCCCTCTCTCTCCAGCTTAAGTGGGTCATTCTTCCGAGTCTCTGCTGTCGAAGCTCTCCCAGTAATAGGTCTGAAAGCAGAAAGACTTTGGCCAGAAATCCCAGACCAGCTTATTGGCCTCTTGCATTCTCTGCATTTTAACTGATTTGAAACTGGGAGAGGCTGAACTGATTAGCCCACCCAGACAGAAGGTGACCACCCACCCCAGTGTTTGAGTCTGTTTTTCCTCCGAACCTCAGGTGCCCTCTTTCCAGAGAATAGCAGGCAAAAGAGCATCTGGAAAAAGAGATCCACCCTGCTGGTCCCCTAAGGGCAAGAGATTGCGCAAGGGTCTCAGAAGTCTTGCAGGAATGTCGTTGTCCCCAAAGAACAAGATGTACCTTGGAAGCTCCTTGACTATGACAAGCATGATGGGGTGCTGAAGCTGGGAAAGATGAACTATTAGTGAACCCATAGAGATCACAGCGCATTAATTTATAAATAGATTTTCTGGTCCAGTGAAAAAACTGGGGAAGTAGTGTTTCAGCAACATATTTTTTAAAACTCTCCTGTGTGAGAATCAGGAGACTCAGGCTCTAGGCCTTGCGATGCCCATGAGACATCTGTGACAAATGAATGAGCATTTCTTTAGAGAAATGAACCCTAAATTAGAAAATGGAAACCCCCAAGGATATCAAGGAATAATCAAGGGTGAAGGTTATCTTCCAAAGAATATAAGCTTGTTGGGGATTGGAACTGACATTTGTAATCAGGTAGCCTGAGATTTGGAATCTTTTGTGCTTTGCCTCTGACCCTCCTCTGTTACCTTCCCCATTCTAAAATGTAAACTCCTTTGGAGTAGGGACTGGCCATGGAATGATGGGTGGAGATTCATGTCCCATAACATCCAATTACTGAGGAATCAGGGGAGGATTCCCTGGGGAGGGACTTGTGCTTCAGAATAAGAAATAAAATGCTACCTTTGGATTTTCAAAGGTGTTTCTACCTCCCTAGCTACCCATTCTTCTAAGAATGTAAAATAAATCTTTCCTGCATTCATCAGTGAGTCAGTGGAGTTATTGGTAAAGTATTTTGTTTCTTAGAATATCTAAATTATATCCTCTCCATTTCTGCGTCTATAAAAATGAAGGGGTTGTACTCATTGGTCATTTCCTCTAAGAGTCTCTAAAAGGTGGCTTATAGGTCTAAAATCCTATGATTCTATAGGTCAGAGGAAAAACAGCTGGGAGTGCTAGGTAGTGAAAAGTATGTCCAAATTGGGATTGAAGGTAAATGATAATATCAAGAAACAGCTGGCTTGCTGAGCTCTACAAATAAAGCTTTGGTGCTTGCTCTGCCCTCTTCCTTTATAAAAAGGCAGTGATTATTGATTAGGGAAATGCAAATTAAAACAACTGTGAGGTATTACCTCACACCTCTCAGATTGGTTAAGATGACAATAAAACATAATGATAAGTGTTGGAGGAGATGTAGGAAAACTGGGACACTAATGCATTGCTGGTGGAATTGTGAAATGATCCATCCATTTGGAGAGCAATCTGGAACTATGCCCAAAGGGCTATTGCTTTGCTTATTCTTTGATCCAGCAGTGTCAGTACTGGGTCTGTATCCCAAAGAGATCATAAAAGAGGGAAAATGAAACTCATGGAAAAATGTTTGTAGTGGCTCTTTTTGTTAGTGGCAAAGAATTGGAAATTGAATGGATGCTCATTAATTGGAGAATGGCTGAATACGTTATGGTATATGAAAGTATGGAAACTTATTCTATAAAAAATGATGAAGAGGCTGATTTTTAAAAGGCCTGGAAAGATTTATATGAACTGATCTCGAGTACAACATGCTGAACCAGGAATACATTGTACATAGCAACAACAAGATTATGCGATGATTAACTATGACCAACGTGTTTCTTCTCAGAGGTTCAGTAATCCAAGGCAATCCCAATAAATTTTGGATGGAAACCACCATCCGAATCCAGAGAGAGAACTATGGAGATTTGATGTAAATCAACACATGCTATATTCATTTTTTTCTTTTTCTTTGTTTCCTTTTCCCTTTTGTTCCGATTTTTCTCTTCCAACATGAATCGTAAAAAAATATATTTTTTAAAAAGCACATGTATACCTCCCCTTCCAAAATGTTTTTTTAACACATAACTGGGGGGGAAAAGGCAGTGATTCCTATCATACTATTGACAGCTGTTGCTCCAAATTGTCCAGCCTCAGGCCTATGTCAAGACCCCATCTGTTGCCTTTGAGACTCTTCTGCTCAAATTGTTTCACTATTATTACTAATAGTTCCTAAATACCAGGAACTTCACAGTTCCAAGGCCCCTCCGAGCTTTACATTTACTAGCCTTGTAAAGATGGCCAGGAAGGGGTTACCATTTCTATTTTGTAAATGAGGGAATTACTGGGAATCACATTCAGGAGAGGGAAATTTGTTGGCCCAACCCCTAGAACAGGGCCCAGCTGGATGGGTGGAGGATGAGACGTTAGTTTCAGTATGAGCCTTTGTCCAAGCATTTCCAGGAGACTTGACTTTGCCAAAAATTAGCTGGGTTTAGAGAGCAGTTCCTGGTTTGGAAGTGGGGAGCAAGAAGAGGAAGAGACTGGAGACAGGATCTCTGCCTGGCCTCCCTCTGCTTCTTACCCAGACCCTCCTTGGTTTTATTTGCGCACAGATATCTCTTTGTGGGCTGTGAGGCCATCAGACCTTTGTAACACATAAGGAATCTATTTCCTCAAAAGGCCCTGAGAGAATTGATGTCACATTCCTAGAGAAGTACTCAGATGGAGCTCCCCAAATCAGCCTGACCACTTTTCCCAAATGGATGAAATACGTCAAATCCTTCCCATTTGGGAAGAAAACAAAACAAAACAATACCATAAAAATCAAGAAGATCCATACCCTTTCTGCTGAAATCTGTGGTATTCTGGTTTCAAGGAACATAAACTTCTAGTCATAAAATCACAGTATTTTAGGAATGACATTTTTGTAAGTATTTATCTAAAACAAAAACTTTTATGGCCATAGGAGGATGAAATAGAGATTTATCCTCTACTTCCCGGAGATAGGAAGACCTGAGTTCAAATCCAGCTAAATAGTAGTTTTGTCAGTCACTTAATCTTTCTGTTTGCCTCAGTTTCCTCATCTATAAGATGGGGACGATAAAAGCAACCAGGGTTGTTAAAAGAATTAAATGAAGTAATAATTGTAAAGTTCTTAGCACAGAGCCTGGCATGTAGTAAGTACTATAGAAATGTTAGTGATCATTACTACTTATTCTCTGGCTTTCACGTCCCAGGTTGTTTGTGAAACAGTTTTGAAGAACAGGTAGCTGTCCGGGGTTAAAGAGTCAGGAAGACTGGAAGTCAACTCCCACCTTTGCTATTTGCAAGCTTGTAACATTGGAAAAGTCATTTAAATGCTATTTACCTGTACAGTTTTCACATATTTAAATAAGAATGATTCTAGTATCATTTCATAAGATTGCTATGAGGATCAAAAGAAGTTTTCCAAACCAATTCATGTAACACGTGTATATATAAACATATATATGTACATATGTAATGCATTGTGAGCAGACCATGTGTTTGTATGCACTATACATTTTACATACATAATATAACTTAAAGCACTCTACATACATCTTAGCTATAATTAGTAGTAATAGTAGTGTTATAATAAAAAATTCAAGATATCACTCTCCAATCCCTCCCCACTTCAGCTTTCTATCTGAACCATACCTCTTGAAAATAGGATCTGTGCCCTTGACTTTTCCTGACCCCATTCCAATAAAACTTCCCTGTCGTAGATATCCTTCTCATAAAGTCTCGATCTCTACTCATAAACTACTTCTCACTAATGTGTTAATGGGTACTAATGGATTACTTTCTTGGTAACATGTTTGCATTTGAAGAACACATTTATTTTAACAGGGTTTGGTTGAAGATTAACAATTTTAAGGAGACGGCTACTTAATAAAAAAAAACTTTTTTCAATATGGTGAAGAGAGTAAAAGCAGATCAGACTCAGCTCTCTCACAACCACACTAGCAAGAATCTAAAAAATATATTTTTTTTTTATTTGAGAATATATACTTGGAAATGATAAAGAAATCCATGCGTTTTGTAAGGCTGGAGCCACATAAACTGCCCCCTCCCCAATGGGGGATTTCAGCTCATGGAAGCCTTTTAACCCAGGGACTTGGGACAACCAAAGAAGCTAGGTACTTAAAGCTACTTAGCAAAGGCAGGGAGATGGAGGTTCAGACCAGGGTCTGCCTAGAATATGCAGCTGAATTAGTCTAACGCAAAAGGAGGGTAGAACTAGATTGTAAACTTCTTGAGAGCAGGGATTTTTTTTTTCTTTTTTGTATTTGTATCCCCAGTATAGCACATAGTACACACACACACACACACACACACACACACACACACACACACACACAATGGCATAGCACTTAAATATTTAAAAATGCCCAGAATAGAATTTTAGAAAAGATAAATATTATAGATTTCCGGTGCTAATTGAATTGTAACAGAAAAGAACATATAGGTTTCTCAGCTTTGGAAGGAAACTTTTCAAAGAATTTCCATATCCTAGGGCATACAAATCTTTCAAATGAATGAAAGAAAGCAGACATATTAAATACATTCTTCATTGACTGCAATATGATAAAAATTATATTAGGATCTTGAAGAAAGAAGAATTCACTGGGAATTAAATATTTTAACCAGGCATAGGGGTATTTGCCTATAGTTCCTACTGAGGAATTTGAAATCGGTAGGTCTACTGAGTTGACAGTTGCAGTAGAACTAAGCCCTACTGACCCACTATGAGAGATCCCAGGGGCCCTCAAACTTTTTAAATAGGGGGCCAGTTCACTGTCCCTCAGACTGTTGGAGGGTCAGACTATAGTAAAAACAAAAACTTTGTTTTGTGGGCCCTAAGAAACTTCATAGCCCTGGGTGAGGGGGATAATCATCCTCAGCTGCCACATCTGGCCTGCAAGCCGTAGTTTGAGGACCCCTGCAGGTGATTGGGTCTGGTACCTATATGGTGAGATAATATTTGTAAAGCACTTAGCAGTTTGTCACATAGTAGGTATATAATAAATGATTCTTTCCTTCCTTCAGAAACAAAGGGCCACCAAACTGTCCAAAAAGAAGTGAACAGGTCCGGACTAGAAAAACAAAGTATATTAAAGCTTCCAAGATGATCAGTATTGAGACTGAGACTATGAATAGTTATTGTATTTTTTTGCCTAATCAAGATGGGAAAACCCAGTTTCAATAAAATGAACAAGCAAATAAATCTAAAGAAATGGTGGTTAAGGAATAAATTATAAAAACAATAGAGGATATCATCAAAGAAAATTATAACAATGAGACAATATACGAAAAGAATTGGAAAGCAACCAAAGACATTCTTAGACAAAATTTTATGTTTCTAAACATTTCTATTTACAAAAAAAAAGAAAGAAAAGATAATTAAATTGAGCATAGAATTAAAAACTCCTGGAAAATCAGTAACTTAAAACTAAATATCAAAATAGAAATTCTATTTTTTTTAATAAGTAAATTAGATAAGCCATTAGTCTCATTAAAGAGGAGCTGAAAACTAAATTGCTAATATCGGGAATGAAAACAATAAATGAAGAATAAATAAAATTAGAAAAATTGAAAATGTAAGTGAAATGGATGAACATCTACAAAAATACAAAATTTTCATATTAATAGGACAATTAATCAGGAATTTAAACAACACAAATGGGGGGGAGGGGAATGAAAAAGGGATGAATGAACGCCAAAATTTAAAACAAAGGACAAGATGGATTTACAACTGCAAATCTGTCAAAAATTTGAAGAACAATGAATTCCAACTTTACAAAAGTTAAAAGAAAGAATTTTACCAAATTTCTTCTATGACACAAATATATTCATGGTAGCTAAACTAGAAAGAGACAAGTCAGAGAAAGAAAACTACTGAACAATATTCTTAATGAATATCAATGGAGATAGGTAGATAGTGCAGTAGGTAGAAGGCTAGGTCTGGAATCAGAAAGACCTGAGTTCAAACATGACCTCAGATACTTGCTAGTTGTGTGACTCTGAGCAAGTGAATAAGAAATGCCTTCTTATTAGAAAGTTCATTTCAAACCTCGCCTTTCTTTAACCCTATGAGACCGGGAATATACTACATGTGTTTGGCTTCACTTCCACAATCCCAGGAACTAGCTACTCCATGAGACACAATGGATGTCAGTGAAGGTTGGCCCCCTCCCTGACATCTACATTAATCAAGTCATATCTTGGAAGCCCATCTGGCATTTCTTTCTCCTATACCTAACTTTCTATATGTAAGCAAGTTGGCTCTGTGCCGACTTTGTTTTCAAGCACTATAAATTCAGGCCAGTTTTAATCGTAGTTGGAACCTCACCCACCTGGAAT
Source organism: Antechinus flavipes (assembly GCF_016432865.1). NCBI lineage: Eukaryota > Metazoa > Chordata > Mammalia > Dasyuromorphia > Dasyuridae > Antechinus > Antechinus flavipes. The sequence goes on from NC_067399.1 coordinate 500,995,752, forward strand.
CTCTCCCCGTTTGGAACTCAAAAGCTGTTCATTCAAAGTTTCCCAGCCTGCTGTAACTTAAGAACTGCAACTTAGAGATGGTGCTCCTTTGGACGGGTGATGCTTTACATTTTAATCATATTTCTCCTTTTTTCTTTGTCTTTTATGTATTATTTACTGTATTGGTTGTTATTGTAGGTGATCTATTCCGTGTATTGTATAATTAAATTTTACTTTCACTTAAACTGAGTCAGAAAGCATCATTTATAGGAGGGAATCCAAACCTTTCCTAAATTAACAAAAATTGGCATAGTCGGGCAGGATTCGCTATATAAATGCCTTTCTTTAAGAAGAATCATGATTCCCCCACACTGGTTGAAGTTCTGGGTTGGGAGGACAAGTCCTTTTCTTCCTTAGCGAAGATCTGGGCCCAGAACTCTGGAATGTGTGAGAACTGGAATGCTCGAATAAGAAATGGCAAGCTGGCTCACTTAGCTGAAAGTTTAATTAATATTCCAATAGAGAAAGGGAAGGAAATGAATGGTACCGTGTTTCCCCGATAATAAGACCTATCCCGAAAATAAGCCCTCCCCTTAGTGTGTAAGATTCCTCTAAAATAAGCCCTCCCCCGAAAATAAGCCCTATTGAGATTACTACTGTAGTGAAGGTGATCCCCTGTGCTACACGCTACATTACGGTACCCTCTGTATGCACCGTCATTCCCCGCCCTCCTCCTCCCCCCCGGGGTGAAATGCACGCCGTGCTCTGAGCTGCACCCAATCAGAGCTGCAGCATTGAGCACGTCATCCTGTTCTTCCCCAGTGATTTGCTTGCTGGCGCCATTGAGAGCAGTGCCTCGGAGGAGAGCTGAGGCAGGACAACATAAAAACCCGGTATGTAAGCGGGAGTGAGGGGGCATGATGGAGGATAAAAGGGGCATGATGGAGGATAAAAGAAGAACTCAGGGGGCATGATGGAGGATAAAAGCGGCATGATGGAGGATAAAAGAAGAACTCAGCCAGCACTCACCGTGCTAAAGAAATGAAGAACTTCCTTGCAGAGAGAAGAATAGATCAAGTAATGATTCCTGCAGGAATGACTGCCTATCTCCAGACCCTTGATATTGCAATAAACAAGCCATTCAAGGACCATTTGCACATGGAAGTCAATGACTACATTGAAAATAGAATGGAAAGAAATCAGCGTGGAAACTTTGTGAAGCCCTGTCTGCAAGAAGTCGTGACTTGGGTGAAGAAGTCATGGGATAAAATTACTGATAGCTGTGTTGCCAAGGCACTACAAGCAGGTTACCTGGACAAGACATGTTCATTTAAAGAGAGCTATATTGCTGGACATGACAGATTGGGTCCACTTCTTCTGAAGGAAATAGAGACGCAAGACATCCAGGACAGAATTCAGGGTATGGACACTTATGACAATGTTGTTGAAGAAGATGACATGATCATTATTGACTAAAGATACTTTTTTTGGTTCACATTTACCTGTTTATTAAAATTGCTGTCAATGTTCATTAAAATAAGCCCTCCCCTGAAAATAAGCCCTCTGGTGGTTTTTCTGTCCAAAAAAATTAATAAGACAGTGTCTTATTATCCGGGAAACACGGTATCTGTCAGAGAGGATGGGCTTTGTTAACAGCATATAGAAAGGTGTGTCAAGAGTTAGAAAAGAAAGAGGAGGAAAGAATTCAGATGAAAAAAGAAATGTCTGAGTTGCTTATTTTGGGAGATCAAGCTAATAATTACCAGAGCATTGCCGAAAAAGTGGCTGTCCGAGTAGCTCAATATAAGTATAGGAACAGGAGAGAGAAAGTTGATAAAAAGAAAGTGCATGCTGTAATTGCCTCTGCAAAAATGGATTGGGATCCTGACAAATGGGATGGAGATATATGGGATGAGGATGATGAAAGAGGGGAAGAAATAATAGAGGACAAAATTCCTCAGGCAGAGGAAGAGGCTAGATCCATCATTAGACGAAAGGCTGAAAGAGAAGGCAATAACCAGCCAAAAGTCACTGAGATTACTTAGTAGATTTTCTCAGAGAACAGGGAAACCAGCTATCTCATGGCTGGTTAGATTAAGTGATGGAGGAGCTGGTGCAGTCTAGCTAGAGCCTCAGGATTGTTTAAAATTTTTCAGTTTAACTTCAAATCCTTTTGTACAACAGGCCATTAGAGATCATAGTCAAATTGGGCTTAATCAGAATGGTAGTAATACCACTCTTTTAGAATTAGTTGCTCTGGGTTTGAGAAATCAGTATCCTGATTCCTCCATGTGGCCCAATGCTGCTAGCCCCTGGTATACTTTGAGAGATGGAATTCAAAGACTGAAAGAGGAAGTCATGAAAACTGCAGTCTTAGTGGGAGATGCTGACTCATACACTGACACCCCAATAATAGCCTTACATAGAGCTCCTATCATAAAATCAGCTCCTCCTGCCTATAAACAACTAATCTTGACTAGTGGCAGCCACAGGGGAATCTCTGGGACAAGTGATAGATAAGTTATCTCAATTGGGAGATCTGGGAGAATTTAAAGATATAGGCGAATCTGCTCTCAGAGAATGGAATAAACTGAAGACTGGGACTAATTCTAACAATAGAATGTCTAGAAAGGAAATGTTTTCTGCTCTTTTAAAGACAGGAGTAAAAAGAGAAGAGATAGATGGCATTACTACCTCTGATATGTATCAGCTATATAAAAAGAAGATGGGGAATAAAGGACAATATCCGCTTTAAATGTGACTCCTGCTGCCCTACCTACCTCCCTTTATCCTTCTCTAGATCATCTAAAAGGGGAATAGGATAAAGATCAAGCCTTACCTGTCCGTGCTTTACATACTGATCATAGACCCCATGTGCCTTTAGTAATATTTTGGAAAAATGGATCTACTACTAAAACCCATGCTTTGGTGGACACGGGGGTGGAGGCCACATTGATTTATGGGAATCCTACTATATTTAGAAATGGAATTCCAATAACTATTTTGGGGCTGGGTGGACACGAAGTTAGGGCTAGACAAGTATCTTTGAATATGAAGATAGGAACATTCCCTAAAAAGGAATACAGAGTAGTAATTGTATCCATTCCTGAGTATATAATAGGAATTGATGACCTTACATTTAGCTGATGGACAATATCAATTTGCTATAAGGACTTTGCAAATAGCTGTAGTGGTTGAGGACGAGATAAGGTGAGATCTTTCAAGGTTGTGAAAATTGAGCAAGGCTTCATCTATTTCAAAGTTTGAGTAGGCCTGAAGGACTTTAAGCATTAAGTCAAGTACTTAAAGTGTCTCCTCCCTGCTATCCTCTTAAGGGCATACTTAAGTACCCTTCTTGTTATCCTCCCTATTTCAACCAAATATGGGCAACTATGTACTTATTGGTCAAGTTCAATTTCTTGGGTAGTTCCCACGTTTAGAATGTAAACTCCTCAGCCAATAAGGATGAGGATCAGTGGTGGGAGGGGAATTTGTGTTAGGGATTAAAAGCGTTGACTCTGCCCCCATTCAATTGTCTGCTTGATGATTGGGACACAGATTCTTGCAAGAACATATAATAAATTTTGCTTTGCTTCTAGAGATCTCTCCAATCTTTTTTTATTAAATGGTTTCTGACCCACACAGTTGGAAAATTATTAATGCTTTCAGTCTCTGTCCATGTTCCCTCAAGAATTGTTAGTCAAAAGCAATACAGGATACCAGGAGGGACAGAAGAGATTACTCAAACTATAAAGGAATATGTGCAGGCTGGAGTGTTAATCCCTACAACTACTGCCTGGAATAATCCAGTTTGGCCTGTAAGAAAATCTGACGGATCCTGGAGGATGACAGTAAATTATAGACAATTGAATAAAGTTACCCCTCCCTTATATGCAGCTGTCCCAGATACTATTACTCTAATAGAAGCTATGCAGTCATATCCTGGTTCTTGGTATGCAGTAATAGACTTAGCTAATGCATTTTTTACTATTCCTATAGAACCTAAGCAATGGGACCAATTTGCATATACCTGGCAGGGCAGGCAGTATATTTTTATTAGACTTCCCCAAGGTTATCTACATAGTCCCACTATTTGTCATCAGATAGTGGTTGAACACTTGGATGAACTTAATTGGTCTGATGTGAAATTAACCCATTATATTGATGATATTATGATACAAGCCACTACTGCTCAGAGTGCTGAACAACAACTGGCGCAGCTTATAGAACATATGAAAGGGAAAGGATGGGAAATTAATCCTGATAAAATACAAGGACCTGCCCAGATTGTAAAGTTTTTAGGGATAATTTGGAATAAAGGCTACAGAGAAATATTATCAAAGGCCAGGCAGAAAATTTTGGACTTTTCTCCTCCCCAGGATAAGAAAGAGGCACAAAAATTTATAGGCTTATTTGGATTTTGAGGAATCATATTCCCCATTTAGGCCAGATCTTGCAACCTTTGTATAAGGTCACTAGAAAGAAATATGAATTTGAGTGGGGAGATAAGGAGATACAGGCCTTTGAGGAAGCTAAAGCTGCTATCCAGACTGCCCTAGATTTATGGCTTGTAAAGGAAGGGCCTGTAGAATTACAAGTATCTGTTTTAAATGGATATGCTGACTGGAGTTTGTGGCAAAAACAGCAGGGGAAGAATGTTCCCCTAGGGTTTTGGTCCCAAAAATTGCCCCCTTCAGGACAAAATTATACTCCTTTTGAACAACAATTATTAGCAGCATATTGGGCATTGGTGGAAACTGAGCATTTAACTTTAAATAATGAAGTAATTTTAAGGCCAGCTATACCCATAATGAGCTGGATTTTGGGGACACCTGCTTCCCACAAAATTGAACATGTTCAAGAATCTTCCATAATTAAATGGAAGTAGTATTTATAAAATAGAGTAAAAATTGGGAGGCAGGGAGTGTCTGCTCTGCAATAAGGTGGTTTTAGAACTTCCAAACCAGCAGGAATGTGTGGAAACACCCAGAATATATGAGCAGTCCCCAGTATCTTGGAATCAAGGTTATGATTCCTTAACCAAAGAGCAAAAAGACCATGCCTGGTTTACTGACGGTTCAGCCAAGTACATAAGCTCCAAAAGACATTGGAAAGCAATAGCATATAATCCAGTAAAAAATACTGTTCTGGAGACTACAGGAGAAGGCCAAAATCGCCAGTGGGCTGAACTGATGGTTGCTTATCAAGCAATACAGAGTGAAAAAGGAAATCAGTGTCATTTGTTTACTGACTCATGGGCAGTGGCCAATGGACTAGTAGTCTGGATGCCCATGTGGAAAGAACATGACTGGAAAATAAGAGATAAGGAAGTGTGGGGCAAGAAATTGTGGTTACAAATATGGGATTGGTGTCAGAATACTAATGTGTCTGTGTTTCATGTAGATGCTCATGTAAAGACAGATTCCGTGAAGCGTGAGTATAACGCACGAGCAGATGAACTATCCAAAATACAAGGAAAGGCACTGCAAGTGATTCCCACTAAGGATGATGACCTAATGTTAGGCAAATGGATCCACACTGCTGCAGGACATCTTGGTGCACTTGCTTCTTACAGGTGGGCATTAGATAGGGGAATCCATCTTCCTCTTGACTTATTTAAACAAATATCTCAAGAGTATTCCCAGTTTCAGCTTTTTAGTCAGCACCCTTTACCCAGGAGGGTGACTGGGGAACTGGCTCGGGGTACACTACCTGCTCAAATCTGGCAAATTGATTATATAGGCCCATTGCCTATGAATCAAGGGTGCCAATATCCCTGTACTTGTGTAGATGCTTACTCTGGGATACTTACTGCTTGTCCATATAAGAAAGCTACACAAAAGAACACATGTAAAACCTTAGACATTGTTTCATTATATTATGGTACCCTCATGCAAATCCAGAGTGATAATGGCACTCATTTCAAAGGAAAAGAAATTTAACTATATTGTAATTATAATAACATTGAATGGATTTATCATATTCCTTATTATCCTCAAGCAGCAGGGCTTATAGAAAGAATGAATGGATTATTGAAGGAAAAATTAAAGAAATTAAGTGATAATAATGATTTGAGAAAATGGAAAGAAAATTTATTTGAAGCTTTAAAACAACTGAATAATAGACCTCTAGCTGATGGAGAAGGTACTCCTCTCTCTAGGATGATGACTCCTAATTTACAAATAAGAAAGGTATCATCTCTTCCCACTATTCATTTTCAATGGTGGATAAGAATGCTAAGCAACCTTGGTGAGCTTCATTAGGATCAGCAGGATATCATTTATATGTAATTCATGATGTGAATATTTCTCCTCAAGGCCAACAATTATGTCATATTGGTATTGGTGTTAAACTAACCCCTGGATATTATGGACAATTATTTTCCAGATCTGGTCTAGCTTTAAAGCATCAAGTACATGTTTTAGGTGGTGTTATTGATAATGATTACAGGGGAGAAATTAAAGTATGTTTACATAATTTACATATCAGTGAAACTTACTCTTGTAAAGCAGGAGAAAGAATATGTCAATTAGTAATATTGCCTTATATGAAAGGTCAATGGATTCAAATGAATCAGTCCCCTGATGTTATAGACAGAGGAGAGCAAGGATTTGGCAATTCCAATGACATTTATTGGACCCCTAAAAAATAATACCAGGAACTAAAGAGTGGATGAAAAAACACCCAAATGATAAACCTCGACAAGCTGAATTTATTGCCCAAGGGAATACAAATACTGCTATTGTTGTTTATCCAGGAGATGATAAATGGTATCATGTTCCATTAACATACATGTTTTTACGAAATTAAGTATCTTCTAGTTGGTTATTAGCTGGTAGACTGCATGAGCATGGACCTCAGGAATGTTGATGCATCCTCGCAAACATTCGCTCAGGGACTGGTCTGCTGATTACCTACCTGACTCTCTGTACAACACTTCGATACCTTTATATTGGGATAACAAAACTCAGAGATTTCAAGATGGATTTATGTGTCCCCATACACCCCTGTGTCAAATAGGAACCTGGACTTTACCTGATGGATCTTCCTTTTGGGTAACTTTGACACTTGTGTTTAGAATCTTTAGATCTAATCAACAATTTATATTTCTAAAGAAAGGACTAGAAGACCATATTGGAATTTTATGAAAATGGTATGGGATAAAGAACCCAAAAAACATCCTCCATCCATTGTAAGAGTTCCTAAAACTTGTACCAATACTTTCATTTCACAACACAAAATAGTATTCTATTATAATGTTACTTTTCCTCCCTTGTCCTTATGCAACAAAAGGAGAAGAGCTTGGTATAATACTTTGCTTGGTGGGGCAGGAACTGGTTTGGATATAGTTAATTCCACAGATCTTGAGACCCTGGCCAGTAGACTGCGCAGTGCTGGACAGGATGTATCTCAAGCCTTGACTGTTAATGCACAATGGTTACCCACAACGATCCTACCGCACCAAAATACTTTAAACTACCAAGGCCAATTTTGACATGTATTCGATGATAGTACTTTAGCCAATTTACACCTGGCTAACAATGTTACCAAATTATTCAGTTGGACTAAATGTTCTCTCCAAAATATGTATACCTTGATCCAAAAGGAGAATGCTCAACGTCTCCTACGAGAAGGAGACACCCATATATGGGATCAAATATTTCCTTAACATACTGACATATGAAAAAGCTTAAACCTGAAAATGCACAGTGCCCCCCTTACTGGCGCATGGGAACTATTGCATATTACCAAGTACGTGTTTGGACTGTTATGTGTCAATTTCATGTTATTGCTTTTGCACTACATGATTATTTTGCACTGCCTCACATACAAAGTAATTGTATAGACATATAATGTAACTCATACCTTAGCTGACTGTGCACTGACCGATAAGGGTAGAGTATATGGGATGATGACCTGGCAGATGGAATCCTGCCTTCTCCCACATTCTTCTAGTCTTTGTGATTCTAACTTTAAATCCTTTAAATAATTTTTCTATGCTATATGAAGTTTCTGCGCAACATATGTGTGTTGTGTCTAATAATGATACTGATCTAGCTTTTGTTTCTCAAATTCCCCCTTATTCTGGATGTTTACACTGGCAGGGTGATGATTTTTATTTTTCCCCTGATACAGATGCTGATGTTTTCTTCTTACACTGGCAGGGTGATGATTTCTATTTTTCCCCTGACACTGATGTGATACAGAATTTGACTTGGGTATCCAAATTGTTATCTCTCCCCCATACCTCTTTCTCTTTACAACTTTTAATTAATATTCTGAATCAATCTCATGTCCTGAAGCAACTATTACAGTCTAATCAGCGCGCCTTGAATGAACATCGAATTCAGACCCATATAGTTTCAGGACAGCTGCTCGAGGCCTCACATTTAGTTACTTCTGATACTAATCATCATTGGTATGATTTTTTATTTAAATCTAAAAGTGCTACCTCATATTTTAATAGTTTAGCTATTCCCATATTATTATTGTCAATCTTTTTATTATCCTTATGTCTATGTAACTGTTATATGTATTCTAAAATGAAAAGTTTTTATTCTAATTTCATCCCCCTAGTCACGTCCTCTTATGCTTCTCATGGACTTAAGGCCAAATGAATAAGAAATGCCTTCTTATTAATAAGTTCATTTCAAACCATTTCAAGAACATGACTCTCTCCATGGGAACCTAGCCTTTCCTTATAACCCTATGAGACCGGGAACATGCCACATGTGTTTGGCTTCACTTCCACAATCCCAGGAACTAGCCACTCCATGAGACACAATGGATGTCAGTGAGGGTTGGCCCCCTCCCTGACATCTACATTAATCAAGTCATATCTTGGAAGCCCATCTGGCATTTCTTTCTCCTATACCTAACTTTCTATATGTAAGCAAGTTGGCTCTGTGCCGACTTTGTTTTCAAGCACTATAAATTCAGGCCAGTTTTAATCGTAGTTGGAACCTCACCCACCTGGAATCTCTCCCCGTTTGGAACTCAAAGGCTGTTCATTCAAAGTTTCCCAGCCTGCTGCAACTTAAGAACCGCAACTTAAGAACTGCAACTTAGAGATGGTGCTCCTTCAGAAGGGTGATGCTTTACATTTTAATCATATTTCTCCTTTTTTCTTTGTCTTTTATGTATTATTTACTGTATTGGTTGTTATTGTAGGTGATCTATTCCGTGTATTGTATAATTAAATTTTACTTTCACTTAAACTGAGTCAGAAAGCATCATTTATAGGAGGGAATCCAAACCTTTCGTAAATTAACATAACAGCAAGTCACTTAACCTTGTTGCCTCAGGTTCCTCATCTGTAATCATGGCACCTACTTCCCAGGGTAGTGATGTAGATTAAATGAAATGATCTTTGTGAATATGGTTATCACATAGTAGGTATAGTATAAATGTTATCTATACTTGTTATTATGAAAATATTTTAAATAAAATAGTAACAAAGACTATAGCAATACTATCAAAACTATCAACACTATAAAAAAGATTATAACTCCCCATGAAAATTCATCAACTCTAGAATAGTCCCTTGAAATAATAACATTATTTGTCTAAGTCCCTCCTGTAACATTGGCAGGCGAGCTATTCTAAGCAGAATATACAAATATGCTCTATACAAAATATGCTATTTATAAATGAATGAGAATTTATGTTTGGCACATCAAATTGGCTGGAAGAAAACTAAGTAATTAGGAAAGACAAAACTGAAAACTCACCAAAGTCTCCATTCTTTTTCTCTCTAAATTTGTTCTTTTAGATAAAGGATTACTGGAAACAGCTTCATGGCTCCATTGGCTCTGGCGCCAACATGAGCTTTAAAAGGTCAAAATGACAAACCACATGAGATCCAAAATCCATGCTAGATTTTAGGACCAGCCAAGTCTGTGTTTCTAGCACAGCTCAACACTGAGTGGATCCCCAAATATAAGATACTAGATACTACAAACTAGGGAGTACCTCTGTTGATTGACTATGACAAAATTAGAAGTGAACCTGGTGGGGCAAATGCTTAGTAAAAATTGCTTTAAGATTGAGCCTACTTCCTAGGGACGTAAGTGGTATAGAGTGTGTCTTCAGGTATTGGGAAGGAAAATGTTTTTACTTCTGTCATTGCTATATTTCTTAGCAAATATCCCCATGTAAAATTCAATTTATGTCAATGAGCTAAATGATATTGGGGTACTAATCACTGGTGATTGATATTGGGGAGAATAGATTAAGGGAGAATAAGGTCTTGAACATCTAACAATAAAGATACCCCAACCCCTGCAGAGATACCCCTAGTACCCAAAAGGGAAGATATAGCTAACCTTCCTCTGGATGGAAGTTGAGATAGGAATCCTCAGAACTTATCAAGGCTAGACAAAGTTGTCATCAAAGAGAGGGAGAAGGACAGGAGAGTTCTGGTTAAAAATATGAGTAAGGGGCAGTTAGGTTGCACAATGGATAGAGCACCAGCCCTGAAGTCAGGAGGGCCTGAGTTCAAATCTGGCCCCAGACACTTAATACTTTCTAGCTATCACAACCCCAATTGGCTCAGCAAATATATATATATATATATATATATATATATATATATATATATATATATATATATATATATATATATATATATATGCTAGAAGGAGGAAAAGAAATTGGACTTCTTATAGACATTGTCATAGACCTGAGAAAGTACCTTCACCATTCCCATCTTGGGTATTAACAATTAACATGACAACATAAAAAATCTCCAAGAAATCCACCCTTGGTACTCCTTTCTATAACTACTAAACTGAAAGAAACAAGTAGGAAGAAACAGTGGATAGAATCTGTGAATACTAGCTTTCTGAACATCACTGAATGGCATAACAATATTTTCCTAGTTATATAAAAAGTCAAAGCTTTTAACTTCAATAAGCTTTGAACCCAGTCTTGAGATGCAACACTGAGTTCAAAAAGCAGAATTGGGGGAAATGTTCTAGTAATTGACTGGAAAAAAATACTTTTATTACTATTGCCACAATACAATGACCATAAGAATCAGAAACCAACAGGACTTTAAAAGAAAAAATTTCTAAAAGAAGAGGCTTTGAAGGAAAGAATTGGAAAAGCAAGAGCATGAAAAACAGCAACTAGCAAATTGTGAATCTCTCTATGATGCCCAATTCTATTCATTTGGGCTTATGAGACTTCTTTAGGGGTTTTTAAGAAAAAAGTAGAATCTGTTATCTGTTTCCTATAGTCAGTGGCAGAGCAATGACCTAGGTGCTCACCCTGTAACTTCATCCTGGGTTCTTATGCAAGCCCACCCCTGACATTCTTGGGCCTTACCCTTTCAGGAGGACTTTAGACTTCGTAGTTGGGAGCTCATCCTTCTGTCAACTCATAGATGCAGGCGGCTACAAGTAGAAGTGATTTCTGCTACTTCCCTTTTCTTATGGTTTTCTTCTCTGAGGCGTGACTCAGAGAGAGTCAGAATCTGAGGCTGTCCGCCTCTCCACCTCACCTTGGGTCAGTTTTTACGTAATTGTTTTCCTGACTCAAACCACAGAGTTATTATGCTGCCTATTTTTCCTCCCTTTAATCTCCCTCTTTCACAAGAGCTCATGAAAGATGTAGTGGTATCCAGCCAAGTTCCAGTTTCAAGTACCTGACTTTATGTTTAGAGTTTGGCCTCTGGGATTCCCCATTCTTATTTCTCAAGGTCAGGAAACTGCCAACTCTTTGGAGTTTTGGGTTCAAGGTTATCAGGTCAATTCTAGGTAAATGGATCTTCAGAGACTCCTAATACTCCCCCTTCCTCTTTTCCCCCAAACCAGAGTCTTTTCGGCCTTAATCTCTGTTTACTGCCTTATTTCTCTTGAAGAAATTGCCCATTCCACTAAAATTTTGGTGACTAAGTATATAAATGTTCTTAAGAATATTTGCACTAATTAAAAGAAAGCTTGAGTAAAAGTTTTTAATTCAAAAAAACAAATTCCTAATAATAAAATTTTGGGAATCACTGAAGAACATCTTAGAAGAGGGAAATAGTTCTTCCTATCTTCTCTGGTGATTACCTATTCTACCTAAACTCATCACCAGCTCTGAGGATCATGCCAATCTTACTCCCCTCTTTTTTCTGAGTATATCTTATTTGTTCCCAGCTCTGTCTTTAATTAGACAATGGTAGGGCTTTATTTTTTCTGCCAGTTGGTGGAAGCTTCCACAGTTTACCACTGTCCTAAAAATCCTTTTTCCAAATAGTTGAAGATCCACCATATAAAAAAGGAATTAGAATGATCTCAATGCTATGTTCAAAGGACTGTGCATATCCTTTGATCCAGAAGTGTCTCTATTAGATTGATATCACAAAGAGGGGAATAAGGACTCATGAGCAAAAATGTAGCAGTTTTTTTTTTTTGGCAAAGAATTGGAAATTGAGTGGATGCCCATCAGACAGGGAATGGCTGAATAAGTTATGATAAATGAATGGAATGGGATATTATTGTTCTATAAGAAATGATGAGCAATCTGGTTTCAAAAAAGCCTGGAAAGACATAGAATTATTCCAATGAACTCAGATAGCTGAAATAACACCAAAAAACAGAAATTGCAAGTTAAATCAAAAGATTAGATGGACCCAGACAAATCACCTAATTTCTGCCTCAGTTTCCTCAACTGAGGGAAATAAGGTAAATTAAGGTAAATTAATTTTTGAAAAATTTTTTAAATTTTTAAAATTAAATTAAAAAAAAAACACTCTCGGAGTCGTTGTGAGGATCAAAGAGAAAATATTTGTAAATCACTTAGCACAGTGCCTGGCAAATAATAGATGATACAAAAATTGGTGTCCCTCTCTATCCCCCCTTAAAAGATAATCATTGGAGGTACTCAAGTAGAAGTGGAATTCTAATTCAGATATGGTTTTTGGTTTCTGAGCTTTGGAGGGAAATGAAAGGGGGAAGGGCAAAATAGAGACCTGTAGGAATTCTGCTGAATCCCACCCCCTGCAGTCGCATGTCTGTCTATTTTCTGTGAATATGTCGATAATACAATGGGCAGCAATGAATCAATCAAAGTATACTGAGTATGGGGAATTTGCATTGTGATAAGGAGGAAAATTACATCAGACCAACATTCTTTCCCTCAGTAATTTAGTCAGCAGGCCTCCTAAATTCCTTTGGCTTGAACCCTTGCTCTGGTTCCCTTACCACCCCCCTCTCCCCCGCCATTAAATTAATCAAATCTTTAGTTAAGTTAGGGGCAGCTAATTGGGGCAATGGATAGAGCACCAGCCCTGAAATCAGGAGGACCTGAGTTCAAATGTGACCTCAGACACTTAACACTTCCTAGCTATGTGACCCTGGGCAAGACACTTAACCCCAATTGCCTCAGGAGGAAAAATCTTTAGTAAGTTCATGTGATATGTTCAGGCTAGGTGATGCAAATGCTAAGACAGAAGTCATACAGTTTCTGTGCCTAGGATATGTGGGAACAATATATATCCAAATTGATAAACACAAAGCAATTTGGGAAAATGAGAATAAAGAATCTCAACCCCTTGAATTCCTCCTTCGTAAGCAACTCTATGTTGTGATCCAGGTCAGCCTTTGGTTTATGGTCGTACTTGAGATGGTAGGGCTCTAAGGAGAGAGAGGAGAAAGACTGAGGTCTTAATGACCTAAGATAGTGCAGTGGTCAGGCATGGAGCCAGGAAGATTAGAGTTCAAATCCAGCCTCATTTGTTTCCTAGTTGTATGGCCTCCTTAAGTATAAAATGGGGATAATAATAGCACCTACCTCCCAGGGTGACTGTGAGGGTCAAATGAGATAATCTTTGTAAAGGGCCTGGCACACAATAGGTACTTAATAAATGATTATTCCCAGACAAAAGTGACAGCAAGAGGAGGAGTCGGGCGTGTGCTTTGCCATGCCATGCTGTTCCTTTTCTACTTATAGGATTGTGGATCTAGAGCCAGAAGGGACCCTAGAGAGATTAAATGATTTATCTGAGAAGACTTAGTAAGGGTGAGAGTGAGAATTTGAACCCACGTCCTCTGACTCCAGAGTCTTTACAGGTTTCACTAGACCAGCTCTGAATGATCCTCACAGTTTCAGAATAGCTCTTTCTAGAGAACCAGATAAAGAGGCAGAAATAAGAAGCAGGTAGCATCTGAAAGCAAGAGATAATACATTGATCCTGAACTCCCTCCTCTCTCTGAATGGAAGAGGGAGAGCTTTTATTTTTAAAATGCCCAAGAGCAACACACTGAAAGTAAGATCTTTCTGGCTATTTCCACATAGGCAGTGAAAATGGTCCTTCCCATCAATTATTTGAAACTAAAAAGGAAAGGGAGAGGAGTGTATCTATTTGAATAGCCACTAAACAAAATATCCTAGGTGATAGGGGCACAAAGATAAAAATAAAACAGTCCCTGACCTTGAGGAGCTTACATTCTATTTGGAGATATGAAACATGGATATTCTATAAATAAAAGCAGAACATATTTAGTGCACGGGTGGGGCAGAGAGAGGGGCAACTAAATGGTGCAGTAGATAGAGTAGATAGACCTGAGTTCAAACCCATGCTCAAATCCCATGTATCCTTATGCAAGATTGTTAATCCTGTTGGCCTCAACTGTAAAATGAGCCAGAAAAGGGAATAGCAAACCACTTCAAGATTTCTTGCCAAGAAACCCCTCATAGGGGCATTAAGAGTAGGTCATGACTAAAAAGATTGAACAACATATGCAATATGAGGACATTTCAAGTGGTGGGAAATATACATTTCTGGCAAGAACACACAAAGTCTCAAGTAGGAATGGCATTTGAGCTGAGCTTTGAAAGAACAGAAATAAAGGCAAAGTTGAGAAGAAAGCAATTCCAAGCATGGAGAATGAGTCTATATAAATCCATGGATGTGAGGGTTGGAACACCTTGCATAAGGAACAGAAAGTAGATCAATTTGGTTGGAACATAAAGTATGCAGAGGATGTAATGTATATATCCGGAATGGTGATCTGAATCCAGAATGTGAAATTTTTTAAATGTCAAACTTAGGAGACAGTACTTTTCCCCTAGAGACAGTAGAGAACCACTGGAGCTTATAAACAGGGAAATGACCTAGACTTGTTCTTTAAGGTGATCATTTTGATTATGCACATTCTTTGACCCAACAACACTACTATATTAGGGCTGTCTCCCAAAGAGATCAAAGAAAATGGAAAGAGACCTATTTGTACAAAAATATTTATAGCAGCTCCTTTTTCGATGGCAAAGAACTGGAAACTGAAGTAATGGCTGAACAAATTGTTACATGATTGTGACTGAGCAATATTGATGTGAAAGAGTAATAAGAAATGATGAGCAGGATGTTCTCAGAAAAATGGGAAGATTTACGTCAACTTTGCAAAGCAAAGTTAACAGAACCAGGAGAGCATCCTACACAGTAACAACAAGGATGAGCAACTGTGAAATTGATTTTGAGATGGCTATAGGATATGCCTAAATATCCAACAATCAATCAACAATGTGGGACTGGTACACAGAGAAAAGACTAGGATCAGATATATTGATCTTAGAGTCACTTGCATAGAGATGATCATTGAAGCCATAGGAATTGATAAGATCACTAAAAGACAATAGAGAAAGAGAAAAGAAGAGGCCCAGGACAGAATCTTCGGCTACATGCACAGTTGGGAGGCAGGACATGGATAATTACATAGAAAATGAGACAGAGGATGAGTAACACGGGTAGAAAGATGTAACAAAAAAGAAGGAGGTCATAAAAACCCAGAGAACTGAGGACAGAGGTTCTTAACCTAGAATCCACAGGGATTCATTGGTAGATTTAAGAAATCAGTTCACTTGGATGAGAAAAAAAATACATCTTTATTTTCATTAATATTTCTTTCCTTTGTACTCTATGTATTTTGTTTTATGCATTTAAGAACACTCTTCTGAGAAGAGTCTGCCTAAGATGTCCATGACACACACACATAAAAGTTAAGATTCCTGATCTAGGAGAGGATGGTAAAAAAGTTGAATGGTGGAGAGATAGAGATGATGATTGAGAAAAGGCCATTGTATTTGGCAAACTAGAAATCATTGGCAACCCTAGAGAGGGATTTTTCAATTGATTGGTGAAGGTAAGCCAGACTACAACGGAACAAGAAGTGAGAGTGAGGAAAAGAAGTAGAACCAATGACTAGAGAGTTTTTTCCTTAGGAATTTGGCCCTGAAAGGTTGGAAAGATATAGAAAGACATCTTGAAGGAATGGGAGGATAAAGTAAGAGTTTATTTTTAAAATAGAGAAGACCTGGATGCATTTGTAGAAAACAGGGAATGATCTAGTACAGACAGGTATCAAATATGCAGTACATGTGATCTACAACACTCCTATATAAGATCTAAATCAGATTAAAACTTAATTGGGAAATATTTAGCAAAATAAATAAAAATACAATATCGCAGAGACAGTGTTAATTTGTGGTTCTATAGTCAAGATGTGGTACAGTGGATAGTGGACTCCCACCCTGAGTCGGGAGGACCTGAGTTCAAATTTAGCATCAGACACTTAGTAGCTGAATGACTCTGGACAAGTGACTCCATGTCACTTATCCGGTTTGCCTCAATTTTCTCATCTGGAAAATCATCTGAAGGAGGAAATGGCAAGTCACTTGACAAGAAAACCCAAAAAAATAGGGTCACAAAGAGTTGGACATGACTAAAATAACACACTAGTCAATATGTAGCCAGCAGGAATTCATCTCTATTTGAGTTTGGCCCAACTCAGTACAGAGAGATTGGGAAGATTGGGAAGAGATGAGGATGGAGTGAGGATTTAACAAAGAAGAATTTGATCTAGTCTCAATGCAATGATAACAGAGAGTTGAGGAGCAGTACTGAGGCAGTGAATGGAGGGAAGGGGGAGAAATAAGGAGAGCTGTTTATAGTGTAAAAATATTTTGCCCCTAGCTTTGCTGTTGATGGCTGAATTGAACTCTATTTGAGCTTTAGGTCCACTCCTGACTCTTAGGAAATTAGTGACATCAGTGCATTAGTATCTTTCATTCACCTGTGCTCATCACTTATATTTTTATGCATTTGTACCCAAATATCTGAGGCACGGATTTTTTGCTGGCTTCTTTCTTGGATTTTGTCTCCTATAAAGTTCTGGGCTCTTTTGATATTCTTCCCATTTTGTAGCTACAAATGTCTGTAAGACTTAGGTGAGGGCATGTGAGATACCTGATAATTTTATCCTTCAAAGGTAAAGGAGTCAATGAGAAGGAGCTTCTATTTTAGATCAACAAAGAGGAACTAATGGCTTGGGTGGAAATCATAAGAAACTTGGGAGCAAGCAACAATTCTATCTGTCTTAGAATTGAAATTGTAGAAATGCAAATTAAAGCAAATTTGAAACTCTACTTCACACTGATCAGGTTTGCAAAGTTGTAAAAAAGAAAAAAGAAAGAAAATTAAAAACACTAAAGGGCCTATGGAAAAAATCATTTTGATTGATGCATAGTGGCTGAAGCTGTGACTTGGTCCAGCCATTGTGGAAAACAATTAGGAATTCTGTCCAAAAAGTTACAAAAGTGTGTATCTTTGATCCACTGATACCAAAAGTTATTTTATTTATTTTTTTTTTTTACAGTCGCTCTTTTTTTTTTTAAATAACTTTTTATTGAAAGAACCCATGCCAGGGTAATTTTTTACAGCATTATCCCTTGCACTCACTTCTGTTCCGATTTTTCCCCTCCCTCTCTCCATCCCCTCCCCCGATGGCAAGCAGTTCTTTACATGTTAAATAGGTTACAGTATATCCTAGATACAATATATGTGTGCAGAACCGAACAGTTCTCTTATTGCACAGGGAGAATTGGATTCAGAAGGCATAAATAACCCGGGAAGAAAAACAAAAATGCAAGCAGTTTATATTCATTTCCCAGTGTTCTTTCTTTGGTGTAGCTGCTTCTGTCCATCATTTATCGATTGAAACTAAATTAGCTCTCTTTATCAAAGAGATCCACTTCCATCAGAATACATCCTCATACAGTATCGTTGTTGAAGTATATAATGATCTCCTGGTTCTGCTCATTTCACTTAGCATCAGTTCATGTAAGTCTCTCCAAGCCTCTCTGTATTCATCCTGCTGGTCATTTCTTATAGAACAATAATATTCCATAACATTCATATACCACAATTTACCCAACCATTCTCCAATTGATGGGCATCCGTTCATTTTCCAGCTTCTAGCCACTACAAAAAGGGCTGCCACAAACATTTTGGCACATACAGGTCCCTTTCCCTTCTTTAGTATCTCTTTGGGGTATAATCCCAGTAGAAACACTACTAAGGGTATGCACAGTTTGATAACTTTTTGAGCATAGTTCCAAATTGCTCTCCAGAATGGCTGGATGTGTTCACAATTCCACCAACAATGTATCAGTGTCCCTGTTTTCCCACATCCCCTCCAACATTCCACATTGTCTTTCCCTGTCATTCTAGCCAATCTGACAGGTGTGCAGTGGTATCTCAGAGTTGTCTTAATTTGCATTTCTCTGATTAATAATGATTTGGAGCATATTTTCATATAGCTATAAATAGTTTTAATTTCTTCATCTGAGAATTGTCTGTTCATATCCTTTGACCATTTATCAATTGGAGAATGGCTTGATTTCTTATAAATTAGAGTCAATTCTCTATATATTTTGGAAATGAGGCCTTTAATACCAAAAGTTATTAAATTGTGTATAACTTTTGACCCAGAGAAGTGATATTGCAATAACACTTTAGTAAAGCACAGAGAATAAAATTGTGAACAAGAACAGAAACTATGGAGACAAGTGGTCAAAGTGTGTTGGGAGTGGGGTGGAATACAGCGGTAGCAAGATAGGGAAAAGAATGGAAAGGGAGAAGGTTGTAGAGTCACCCATATAACCATGAATTCCAGATGAGAACACTCGGCAGAATGAACCTAGATGGAGATGAAAGAGTGCAGGAGTGAGCAGCAGAGTCTCTCAATTTTATAAGGTTTTGGTGCGGAACAGACTAAATCACCTTAGAGTTAGATCATTAATATCCACATCATCTCAAAGTTAGTTATCAACACCATCTGATCTGCAAAATATGGAGCTTATCTAAGGTTTAGTGTCAGGACCAAAAGTATCCACAGCAAGACCTAAATAGCTTCCCTTGATTTAACATATAATCTCAGGATGTGATCTTTGGTTAATAGAGAAAGATAGAGATTGTAAATGAAGCTATATTGATCTTTGAGACGGTCTGTATATCACTTCTAGTTTGGCTTTGCAATCTTGCTCTCTGACATGATTATTTTATAGTGGCAACTTATATTTAGTATTTCATTTTTTCCCAGTTATATGTAAAAACAATTTTTAAATTTGTTTTTAAAACTTGAAGTTCTAGATTCTTTTCCTTTTTCCCTCCCCGACCTCCCTCACTGAGAATACAAGTCAATATAGGTTATACATGAGTAGTCATGCATTCATGGAGTCATTATTTCCATAATAGTCATGTTGTAAAAGAAAACATAGACCAAAAAAAAATCCTCAAGAAATCTTCAAAAAAATTAATTAAAAAGTGTGCTCCAATTTGCATTGAGACACCAGAACTGATGGTGTCTCAATGCAGATTGAAGCATATGAATAGAATTTTTCGTCATGAGTCTTTCAGAGTTGTCTTGGATCATTGTATTGCTAAGAATAATTATGTCATTCATAGCTGATCATCTTGCAAAATTGCTATTCCTTATTTTTGCAATATTATTGTATTATTACACAGTACAATTCTTTCTATCAACTCATTGAAGTCTTTCCAGCTTTTTCAGAGAGCGTCCTGTTAATCATTGCTTATGGCACAATAATATTCCATTATAATTACATGTCACAACTTATTCAGCCATTCTCCAATTGATGGGAATCCCCTCAATTTTATCCCTGGAAAAGAGATATTATAAATATTTTTGTACATATAGAACTTTTCCTTTTTTGTTTTTTATTTCTTTGGGGATACAAATCTAATAATGGTATTGTTATATCAACGAGAATGGATAGTTTTATAGCTCTTTAGGTAAGGTTCCAAATTGTCCTATGGAATGATTGAATCATTTCACAACTCTACTAATAATGCATTGATGTCTCATTTTTCTCATATCCCCTCCAACATTTGTCATTTTTCTTTTCTGTCCTATTAGTCAATCTAATAGATATGTGCCAGTACTTCAGAATTGTTTTAATTTGCATTTCTCCAATCAATAATGCAGCATTTTTTCATATGACTATAGGTACCTATGATTACATCATCTGAAAACTGTTTCTATCTTTTGATCATTTATTAATTGTGCGTGGCTCTTGTTTTTATGAATTTGACTCAATTCTCTATATGCTTGAGAAATGTAAGCTTCATCAGAAAAAAACTTGTTGAAAATTTTTTCATAATTATTCTTGTTAATTATTCTATTCTCTTTCCTTTCAATCTGTCCCTCCTCAAAAGTGGTTTGCTTCTATCCTCTCCCTTTCATCACAAACACATCCATTCCACTCTTCCACAGGGCAAAAAGATTTCTATTCCCAATTGGATGTGTATGTTATTCCCTCCTTGAGCCAATTCTGAGAACATGCCTTTTTGACTCCTCACCTTTCCCTCCACTGTAAAAGCTCTCCTGAGTCTCTCTCATGTGTGATAATCTTCCCCATTTTACCACTCTTTCTCTTCCTTTCTCAGTACATTCTTTCTCACCCCTCAATTTTACCCCTTTAGACACCATTCCCTCACACTCAACTAACATTTGGACCTTCTGTCCACATACTCTCTCTCCAATCGCCCTAATAATAAGAAAGTTCCTACAAGCTATAATCATTTTCTCATGTAGATATGTAAATAGTTCAACCTTATTAAGTTCCTTATGATTTTCCTTTCATGTTTGTCTCCCTATCCCTCTCTAGAATTTTGCATTTAAAAGTAAAATTCCCCATTCACCTCTGGTTTTTTCATTAAGAATGTCCAAAAATCCTTTATTTCATAAATGTCTATTTTTCCTCCTGAAGAATTACACTCAATTTTGTTGGGTAGGTATTCCTGACTTCAATTTCAGCTCTTCTACCCTCTGGAATACCACATTCCAAGTTCTCCAATCCTTCAATGCAGAAGTTGCCATATACTATGCTATCCTGACTGTGGCTCCAAGATACTTGAATTGTTTCTTCCTGACTGCCTGCAGCATTTTCTCCTTTGACCTGAGAGCTTTGGAGTTTGGCTATAATATTCCTGGGAGTTTTCTTTTTAGGATCTCTTTCATGAGGTAATTGGTAGATTCTTTCAAGTTCTATTTTACCTTCTGCTTCTAGAATATCAGGGCAGTTTTCCTTGACAACTCTTGAAAGATGATGTCTATCAGTGACCCAAAGCAATCCTAGTAGACTTTTGAGAGAAAATGCCATCTGCAGCCAGAAAAATAACTATGGAAATTAAATGTAAATTAACACATGCTATATTCACTTCTTTTTTCTTTCTTTCCCATGGTTTTTCCCTTTTGTTCTGATTTTTCTCTCCCAACATGATCATAAAGTAATGTGTATTAAAATAAATTAATTTATTTTTTTTTAAAAAGAAAGATAATGTCTAGGCTCTTTTTTTTTTTTTATCATGACTTTCAGGTAGTCCATTAATTTTAAAATTATCTCTCCTGGATCCATTTTTTAGGTTGATTATTTTTCCAATGAGGTATTTCACACTGTCTTCCTTTTTTTTTTTTTCATTCTTTTGGTTTTGTTTTATTGTTTCTTGATTTCTTATAAAGTCATTAGCTTCCACTTGCTCAATTCTAATTTTTGTAGAATTATTTTATTCAGTGAGCTTTGGTACCTCTTTTTTCATCTGGCCAATTCTACTTTTAAAGGAGTTGTTTTCTTCTATGGATTTTTTTCCCCATTTGGCCAATTCTGCTTTTTAAAACATTCTTCTCCTCATTGGCTATTAGTATTTCCTTTATCATTTGACCTACTCTGTTTTAAGGTATTTTTTAGTATCTCCTTTACCAATATGCTGACTTATTATTCATTATTTTCTTGCAACCCTATCTTTTCTCTTTCCAATTTTCCCCCTACCTTTCTTACTTGATTTTCAAAATCCTTGTTGAACCTTTTTTTGCCCTGAGAAAAATTCATATTTTTCTTGGAGGCTTTAGATGTAGGAGCTTTGATTTTGTTATCTTCTGAGTATGTGTATTCATTTTCCTTGCCACCATGGTAACTTTATATAGTTTCTGTTTCTCATTTTTCCAGCCTATTACTTGACTTTTATCGTTTGTTAAAGTAGGGTTCTGCTTCCAAGGTGGAGGGGCACTATCCCAAGATTCAGGAGTTTTGTGCAACTGTTTTCAAATACCTCTAGAGACCTGAAAGTCTTCAGTTCCTTCAAGGTAATATGATGTAAGGAGAAGTATATTTGCTACTCCCCTTTGCTCTGGTCTGTGCATGATCAAAAGCACTCTTTTCTGCCCTGGAACTGTAAGGAGGATCCCTGCTCCATTGTGACAGCAAGCCCTGATATATTACTGCTTCTCTTCATCCTAGGACTGCTACTGAGGATTATGGCCAGGATCCAATTATGGACAAAGCAAGAGAATCCTGCTTCAGTACCAGCAAAGCAACCCCTGTAATCTCCTTGTGACCAGTTGTTCAACCCCCTTATTATCTGTGGGCTGACATTTCCAGAAGCCGCCCCTGCTAATTCAATGGCTCCTATGGCCTGCTCCTGGTTTGCTGGGGCTGGGACTGTGCTGAAACAGCCTGTTCTGGACTGAGCTTCATTCTTACCCCAGACCTTTCCTGACAACCTCCCAAGTTGTCCTGGGCTGAAAAATTGTTTTACTCTATCTTTTTATGGTTTCGGGTGCTCTAAAATCTATTTGGAGTCATTATTTAAAGGCATATGGAGGAGTTTGGGGAGACCCTGCTTTCCCTCAGCCATCTTGGCTCCATCCTCTGATCTATACTGGCTACTTATAAACGTATTGATACTGACTAGGAGTGGGGTAAGATCATATAGACCAAAGCAAAATACAATTTTAACATAGAAATGATGGTCTCAAGATGAAGAATGTTATATCCACACTTTTATGTTGCAGTGTATGTATATATACATGTAATTTATATATATTTACAAATGTATGCAATGAACACATAACCACACAATACACATATGTCTATATTCATGTATGTATATCTAGATATATACATATATATTGTGTATCTAGCCAGTGCAGGAAATTATTTCACTTGATTATATATGTGTGTGTGTGTGTGTGTATGTGTATTTTTATATATAAATATATATATTTATTTATTTCAAGTGCTTTGTTTTTCTTTTTTATTCCTCAATAAGAAAGGGGAGGAGGGACACAAAACAGATTTTTATTCATTAAAAAAAGTTTAAATTAAAATTTTAAAAAAGATACCACCCCCACTATGTTTCTTCCTGTGTTTCTTTTGTTTCTTTTGTGTTTGTTAATAATAATAGCTAGGCTTTATATTGTGCTTTAAAGTTTCCAAATGATTTTATAGATATTTCATTTGATCCTCATAACAACTCTATAAGGAGAGAATCATTATTATTCTCATTTTTTGGAAGGAGAAACTGAGGCTAAGAAGTTAAATGTCTTGTCTAGAGTCACACAGCTAAATAAATGTCTAATACAAGATTTAAACACAGGTCCTCCTCCTGAATCCAAGGTGAGTACTCTATCCATTATACTATCTAGCAACTTTTATTCTTGGATGATCTTAGGTGAATAAGTATTCTGAGATGGGATGCCTAAGCAGCTAGTGAGAATGAGAGTTAACTCATCAATGAGAAATGATTATGCATCAAGATTGAATCTGTCTGGTCCTCACATCTCATAATTGCCCTTTCCTCTTCTAATTGGACCCTCTGGCTAAAGGAGGACTATGGGCTCTCAAAGAGCTCTACTTAAGAAAGAAACTCAGAACAGATTTTCTCCCTATTCCCACCTCCCCCCAGCTACACTGCTTCTGATCTGCTCTGGAACTTTTATCATGGGAGGGATAAAGGAGGGAGATGACAAAAGGAAGGAGAGTTTATCCCACCTCATGGCTGATTTTACAAATATATTAAGCCCACTTTCATATTGGATGTCTGGGAAATACTTTGCCAGATAACAGGAGCCTACTCTTCCACAGTTGACCGCTGAAGCCTACTACCTACATAGGTATAAGCACCGTACTAAGCTCTGGAATACAAATACAAGCAAAAAACAAATAAAGAAACAAGCAAAATTACACAATCCCTGCCTTCAAGTTTACATTCTAATAGGGGAAGGCAACACATAAAAAGTGAAATGGGTAGAAGGAGAAAGTGTTCCCAAAGCACAGAGTGGCAAAGTCTGGAAAGAATTTTCTTCCACAACCAGGAGGAAAATAGAACATGGATGGCTGAGAGCCCCTCCCCAGAAAGAATTCACCAAGCATAGTGGAGGAATGTTCCAGGGTGAAGAAGTCCCAGACGTTGGGGAAAATTCCAGGGTGAAAAGACAGCTGAATCACAGTGGCAAAATCCAGAATGTCACAAGCTCGAAGGGAAATAATTTGCAAATTTAAAATGCTATGTAAATGTCAGTTATTGTTATTACTGTATTATTACAGTTGAAACACATTTCCTTTTTTTTCTTCTGAGGAAACAAAACAGCTGGTGAACATCCCCTTACAATAGCACTTCTTATATTTGAAGTCATCCTTCAGTCATCTCTTAGGTTAAATAGCCTCAGTTCTAATAGTTTTTCCTCTTAGCCAACATCTTTAATCATTTTTATTGCTCATTTGTGAACTCCCTCCAATTTCTTCATGTTCTTTATACGTGACAGTCACCCAAACCGGACACAATGCTCTAAAAATATCCTCTAGTAAATTCTAAATCTCACAGAAGGATTACTTCCTGAACATCAAGACTACGTGAATGCATTACCCATTGTATACAAAGATGATGCTATTGGCCCTATCAGTATGAAATACATAGAATTGTTTCCAAGCTAATTAGGTCTACATTTGTGCTGAACTATCCCTTTTTCTAACCCATCTATAAGTCAAAATTTTGCTCTTCTGTTCACTCACCGGCTTTTAAGCGTCTTACTTCATAGAACTTCTTCCCTAGTAGATGAGAAATCACCATCACATGTCTGATGGACAGCTAGATCCCAAAGACAAAAAAAAAAAAAATTTATCATTTCAGGGTTAAGATGATTAACATGAATGCTCTGCTAAAAAAAAAAAAAAAAAAAAAAAAAAAAAAAAAAACTAGTTATATACAACTTTTTATTTATGAAGAAGGCGCAAGAATTTTGCATTTGCAAAGGCTATAGGTAAAGGAACTAGACGATCTCCAAGGTGTCTTCCAAATTTAAAATCTCCAGATCCTGATTCTAAAGCTAAATTAGGTAAGTTACCTACTTATGCTGCTATCCCATAGTTGTTGAATTCATACTTTAGTTTCTCAAGGTTCAGGGTACATAGTCTTCCTATTGCTCCCCGCCTTTTTCCCTTTAGCCTAGGACCAAAGAGCCAGTAACCATATGAGATGAGCACTGCTACATTTTTTTTTGACAAAGGAACTGGGGTTCAGTGACTTGCCCAGGGTCCCACGAGGCCAGATTTGACCTCGGGTCCTCCTGACGCCAGGGCTGGTGCTCTGGCCGCTGCGCCCCCTAGCGGCCCCAAACACTGCTGTCTTTTCTTTGGTCGTTGGGATTCCCTGGTCATTGGGGGCAGCTGGTGTCCAGAGGTGCTCGCTAGATGATGTAGCCAGTATCCTGGGGGGCGGGGTGACGGTGGGCGATGACTGGCCATCACCTCAGTCAGACTGAGGCCCTTTGAAGGCCTTGGCTTAAAAGGCCCAGGTCTCCCCCATCCCCCTCCCCCCACCGTTCCCCTCCCCCTCCCCGCCTGATCTCTGTCCTGCCCCTGGGCCACCTCGGGGGCCTTGCCAGCACTCCCTCGCTTACACCCGGCTCCCTTGCCCGTCACGGCTTCATCTGCCTGACGTCAGGCCCGCTTCAAGCACGAAGGACCGACACTGAGCACCTGCTTGGGGAGGGGCAAATTGCCGGAGAAGATGCTACCTGCTTGAGAAGCCAGACAAGCATCTCAGGCTTGGAACTGGCGCCACCTTGTGGCCTGTGCCGATATTGCATGGAGAATACGGCGCTGGTCAGGAAACCCAGGAGCCGGGTCCCGCAGCGCCCAAGTGAACCTCAGTTCTCCATCAGTGTCAAAGGAGGCCTAAAATAAGGTCGCCACAGGTCTTCATCGTGGTCACCAAGGATGCCCAGCCCTCCTCGGAACTGCTGGAGCAGAACTCCCAGGGAGAAAACCCAGACGTTCCTGTCTGCAGGTGAGTTAGTTGATTGCATGAAACTCCTGAAACCTGAATGATTTCCCAAAGAAATCAATAGTGACTCAAAAAACAAAACAAAACAAATAAACCTAACTAACTACACAGAAAAGACCAAAGAGTGGTCTCAGAATTGCTTTCATTGTGAACCCTTTTGAGCAAAAAAAAATTGGGGAAATGCATCTTTCATATATACATATTAACTTATAACAAATTATAACTTAAAAAAATAAAAATAAACAAATTATAAAACCAAGGTACATATTAACAATTGTGCATATTATGAAACTGATACGAAAATGCAAATTATAAGTGAATGAGATAAAGATAATAAAATGCTTGATTCTCCAGTCAATTGGGAGCCACATGAGTAGGGGAATGTCATTGTTAGATCTGATTAGAAATCTCAATGTGGCAACTATACAATATATTGATTGGAACAGGGAGAGACTTCAAAAAAGAAACCAATTAGGAGGCTATTGCAGTAGTCTGGGGGAAGTCTCAAATAGGTGTGTGAATAGAGAGAAGGAAAAAATATATATGCACTCTGTGGAGGTTGAATTGATAAGACTTAGCAATGGATTGGATATGTAGGGTAGGGAAGAATGAGGAGTTAATCAAGAGACCGAGGTTGCAATAATGGGTATATAAGCATTTTCTAGTACCTTTAGTAGAAATAGGAAAATTCAAAAGAGTTTAGGAAAAAAGATAATATAAAGAGATCTGGTATACAGCTAACAACTCCCTAATATATGTTTATTTTGTGCAAAACAAAAACAGAACAAAAAGGGAGACTGCAAGGCTTCTTCAACATTCATTGTCAACTCCAGACATTAGATGATCCAGCCAGCCAAGTATATATAAACTGAAGGCAGGGGGAATTTTTTCTGGCATATCTGCTAATACAGCTTCCAGACTGAGGAT
Source organism: Antechinus flavipes (assembly GCF_016432865.1). NCBI lineage: Eukaryota > Metazoa > Chordata > Mammalia > Dasyuromorphia > Dasyuridae > Antechinus > Antechinus flavipes. The sequence continues at coordinate 501,023,065 of NC_067399.1, forward strand.
AACTTCTTTTATTATTAAAACTTTTTTAACTTTCAAAAGATATGCATGGCTAATTTTTCAACATTAACCCTTGCAAAACCCTGTGTTCCACTCCCCCCCATTCTCCCCACTCTATCCCCTAGATAGAAAGTAATCCAATATATTTAAATGTGGTAAAAAATATATGTTGAGTCCAATATATGCATACATATTTATACAATTATCTTGCTGCACAAGAAAAATCAAATCAAAAAGGAAAAAAATGCAAGCAAACAACAACAAAAAGAGTAGTGAGAATGCTATTGTGATCCACCCTCAGTTCCCACAGTCTCTCTCTAAGTGTAGATGGCTCCCTCCATTACCCAGGTCTGAATCGTATCATTGTTGGAAAGAGAATTAATCATCAGATAATCTTGTTGTCGCCATATATAATGATTTCCTGTAATGTAATAATGAGCTCATTTCACTCAGCATCAGTTCATGTAAGTCTCTCCAGGCCTCCCTGAAATCATCCTGCTGGTTGTTTCTTACAGAACAATAGTATTCCATAGCATTCATACAGCACAGTTTACTCAGCCATTCTCCAACTGATGGGCATCCACTCAGTGTCCAGTTCCTGACCACTACAAAAAGGGCTGCCACAAACATTCTTGCACATGTGGGTCCCTTTCCCTCCTTTAAGATCTCTTTGAGTGGATAGAGCACCAGCCCTGAAATTAGGAGGACCTGAATTCAACTCTGGCCTCAGACACTTACTATGTCCTAGCTGTGTGACCCTGGGCAAGTCACTTAACCCCAATTGCCTCAGCAAAAAAAATAAAAAATAAAATAAAATCTCTTTGGGATATAAGCCCAGTAGTAACAGTACTGGATCAAAGGGTATGCACAGTTTGATAACTTTTTGAGCATAGTTCCAAAGTGCTCTCCAGAATGGCTGGATGTGTTCACAATTCCACCAACAATGTATCAGTGTCTCAGTTTTCCCGCATCCCCTCCAACATTCGTCGTTATCTTTTCCTGTCATCTTAGCCAATCTGACAGGTGTGTAGTGGTATCTCTGGGTTGTCTTAATTTGCATTTCTCTGATCAATAGTGATTTAGAGCACCTTGTCATGTGACTAGAAATGGTTTTAATTTCTTCATATCAACTCTTTGTTCATATTCTTTGACCATTTAGAGGATAAGTTCCAAGGGCCTTGAAGAGCCTATGCCTGGAATAAAAGAAATGTGGGAACTTTCATAGTTTTGGGATAATACTAGCAGGAGGAGGCAAAGTGGAGACATTATAAGCAATACTAGATAAAAGAGAGTAATGGGGTAATGTTGGAGATGAGCCCTATGACGGGTTATCACAGGGAAGGTAGGATAAGATACATATTCCCACCTTCCAATTAGTTCTAGACTTTGATTGAGTTGGATGGACAATCCATAGAGCCTGCCTTTTAATACATATATCTTAGATAGATACTGCAAGTGGACGATAAAATGTACCAGAATAAAATAGAACAGCTTATATTTCATTTGAAAAATGGTACAATGCTTTCTTTTAATGACTACAAGTTTGTTCTTAAAACAAAAGCCATCATTTGAAACATCAGCATTCTTTTGATGATGCTATGTGACTGTCAGTTATGGAATATCACAGTTTTTTTTTTGTTTTTTTCCCCTGAGGTAATTAGGGTTAAGTGACTTGCCCAGGTCACACAGCTAGGACATATTAAATGTCTGAAGTCAAATTTGAACTCAGATCCTCCTGACTTCAGGGCTGGTGCTTTAGCTACTGAGCCACCTAGCTACCCCCACAGTTTCTAAAAAACTAAAACTGAGCATAACCCAAAGGACAAAGAAAAAGCACATACTGAACCTGAGCAGGCCACAAGCCATTACCAATGAGGGTTTATGTAAGAGAAGGGATTAAAAAAAAAAAAAAGGATATTATCAGGAAAAAAATGTATGCTTGAGATAGGATGATCAAGTATCAAGTTCAAGGAATAACCCATGGTTGGACCATGGGCTCCACTGCTATCGGTATATACACAATCTCAAGTAAATGCTAGAAAAGTCCTCAATCCTAAAGAACATCCCCTCATTTTCATTTATTTGCCTGTATTTTGTCTACAATATTTTATCTCGACTTCTCTGTAGAGTTCTTTACAAATACTATCTCATTTTATCCTCACAACAACTCTGGAAGGTAAGTGCTATTATCATTCCCATTTTACAGATGAGGGAACTGAAGTTGCAATAGTTTAAATAGGGGCAACTAGATGAGACAGTTCCAGGGAGACAGTTAAGAGAAAGAGAGATGTTTGAATGCAGGACTGGCAGTTGTTTGAGGAGAAAAATGAATCAGGTATATTGTAAAGGTAGAATACAAATAAATTTGGGAGGTAGAATTGACAAGTCTTTTCAAATGATTAGAGTATTGGGGTGAAAGAGAAGGAAAAGTCAAGGATGACTGAGATTGAAAAACTTGGATCATTTGAAGTGCTGATCCCAACAGAAAGGAAAGTAAGGAATGAAGATAGGAGAAGATGGAGAATTCTGTTTTAGACATGTGGAGTTTGAGATGTAGATAAAAATCCAGTTGCTTCAGAAACATCATCTAGGAATTTTTCTCATGAAAAATCATCATGGTCCATGGATATGCTTAGCAAGAATTTGGATGAATTTCTAGAATAATGAACACTAGGAGAGAGAGTTTGTAGGTTATATGAAAGCATTTTCTCCTTTCTACATTACTATATAAATATTTCCCCAAACTCTTGCCCCATTTCTTTCATTCATTCAACATGCTTTAATTAAGTACCTGCCATATGCTAGATCCTGGAGGTGAAAATATAAAAACAAAGCAATCCTTGCCCTCAAGGAGCTGGTGTTCTGCTGAAGGAGAAGCAATGCTCACAGAGAGAATTCAATATAATATGTCATATAGAGAAAATAAATTGTGAAGATCAATTCTGTGGTGAAGATCAAATGAGGAAATATATGTAAAGCCTTTGCAAACTTTAGAGACTATAAAATGTCAATTATTATTATGTTAATCCCAGTCGGAAGGGAAACACACATCTTTGAAAGTACCAGCTTATACTAAAGAGCTTAGAGATAGGGAAAAAAAGCCAAGTCCTCTTTGGGGCTTCTCTCTGCAGAGAATGGAAATTCTAGGCCCTAGATAATGAGCTTTAAATGCTGTGACAATAGAGAGAAGAAAAGTTGCATAATTAAAAGTGGAATGACTCACTGGTATCCACTCCAAATGCTTAGTCATTGCCCATTCTGTAAAAAAAATGAACCAAAAAAGCAATTGTCAGTACTCATTCTTTCATGCCTTACAGTATTGGTGGTTGTTGAGTAGTTTGCTTTTTTTTTTCCCCAGGTGTCAGATATTTTTCTAGTTAAAGAAGGCCAGTTTGGGTAAAGAGGGGAGCCCCAGGATTCTTTGTAGGCTACCTCCCTGGGACCAGCTTCGTTGAGCTCACTGGGAGAATTCCCCAAACCTTGACTACCTTCTTTCATTCATATGACATGCTTCTATTAAACACCTGCTATGGAAAAGGTTCTGTGTAAGGTCCTGGGAATGAAAATATGAAAATAAAACAATTCCTGCCCTTGAGGAACTGGCATTCTGACAAAAGAAAGGCAAAATTCATAAGGAAAAATGCATATAATATATGATATAGATGAAATAAATACAAAGTAATTTGATGGGAAAGAGCATCAATACCTGGAAAGAGTCGTGAAGAACCCCCTGTAGGAGATGGCAGTGAAAATGACCCTTGAAGGAAACCAGGATTTCTAAGGGGCAGAGGTGGAGTGAGTACATTCCAGGTGTGGGGGATGTTTTCTTGCAAAGGTACAGAGTAGGAGGAACAGCATGTTCTGATCAGGGAGACAAGAAGGCCAGTTTGGCTGGAACGTAATGGATGAGAGAGGAGTTAAGTTATAGCCACATAATGAGTTTACAAACTAAACAGTTCATTTTATCTCAGAAGCAGCAAAGAGCCAGTGGCATTTTTTTTTTCCAACAGAGAGGTGAGATGCTCAGACATGTGCTTTATTGTCTGTCAGCTGTGTGGAAGATGTTCTGAAAAGAAAAGACTGTTAGGAGGGTATTGCAATAGTCCCTGTGAAAAGTGAGAAGTGTCTAAACTAGGAGGGCAGCTATATGAGTAGGAAAGCTGGGGGGTGCAGAGGATAAAGCACTGGGCTTGGAATCAGGAAGACTCCTCTGAGTTAAAATCTATTCTCAGACACAAGCTGTGTGACCCTTGGTGAGTCCCTTAACCCTATTTACCTCAGTTTCCTCACCTGTAAAATAAGCTGCAGAAGGAAATGGCAAACTGCTCCAGTATTTTTGCCAAGAAAACCCCAAATGGGGTCTTTAAGTATTGAAAAGCCCAGATAAGAGAGGTATTATAGACGCTGCATTGATCAAAGTTGATAACTGTTGGGATGTGAGGGCCAACGAGAGCAAAGAGCCTGATATCTGATTAGTTTCACAAGTCCCATCACAGCAACTCTGCCTCTTCTTATTGAACATGATCCATGATCCTTCAGTTTTGAAGGGGCAGCAAGATTTCCACTTATTTATTTCCTATTTCTTGTTAGCCATGTCAATTTGCTTGGCCATTGATTCTTTCTGTCTCTCACCCCATAAGACATCCCTGAATCTCATATGGACTTTAAAAGTTTCTGTTTCGTACTGCTAACATTAGTCTCAACATAGTTCCAGCAACCATCCATATTCTAACATGTTCTAAAGTTAGAGCCTGTCAATGGAATCAGCTCATGAATAGAAATGGAAAAGGGGTGAAGCAGTATTGAAAAGCAAAAAGCTTATATGTAAAAGCATTGTCAGGAGAATGTGAATTAGGGAGAATAGGACCTAAAAGTCTGCATTAAACCAATATTGACTGTAAGATTCTGTTGATTATATTTCTGGTCATTGACCAACTTTTTGTGTGTGAGGTATGAAGAATATAGCATTAAGGCCTCAGTTGTATTGTAACAAGTAAATAACATAAGGGCAGCATCCTGGTCTAAAGTCCTTGTTCTCTGGACAACTCAAATTAAAACCCTCATTAGTCTTTCTTGAATTGAAGTCTTTATTTCAAAGAGGGAACTTAAATCCTTCAGACTAAGAGTTTGTCTAAGTGTAGAAACATCTTTTGGTTTAATCTAATCCTTAGAGATATCTCTTTGTTCATCTTTGACCAAATTGAAAGGGAAATCTTTAGAGGAAGCGGTATAGCAAATGTTCTCTCTCAAGGTATCCTCCATTTATATCACTATGGTTTTACTTAGTAACTCTAAAACTCTTAATTTCATTTATGTGTCTTCTTTTTACTTTGCTTTGGAATTTTGTCTTTGGGTTCACAATTACTATAATTGTTCAAGGACTAGGACCATGCCTTGAATACAAATTACTCTGGCTCTCATTGAGTGACCAATAATAGATCCCAAGCTAAGCCACACTTGGTCATAGTTTAGAGTCTAAAAAGAGATGAAAAATTGTTGATGAGACTATTCAAAGCTTGCAGGAATTATTGGATTCCTGGCACATGAACTAATAGATAATGGATTCCTTTTGGACTATTTCTAGGACTTATGGACATGTATAAATTCTCATGTTGATTCATGTTATTTGTTACATTACTACTAGCCTGTGTTATATTGGGCCAGGGGTCCTCAAACTTTTTAAATAGGGGGCCAGTTCACTGTCCCTCGGACTGTTGGAGGGCCGGACTATAGTAAAAACAAAAACTTTGTTTTGTGGACCTTTAAATAAAGAAACTTCATAGCCCTGGGTGAGGGGGATAATCGTCCTCAGCTGCTGCATCTGGCCTGCAGGCCGTAGTTTGAGGACCCCTGCTAGACCCTGATTGGCTTGGAGAAAATGTAAATAGCAATTGTTTCTGTTTTGAAACCCACAGGGTCTTCCCCGCTCAGATTGATTTTTTTTTTTTTTTGACTTGGTAAAAGAAATTCTCTGCTTCATTTTTTCACATAGCTTTAATCACTGATTGGGCATTATCTCAGTCAAACTGAAATGTGTTAAAAACCTTACCTTACAAAGGCCAAAGCCTCCCACTATCATCTAGGGTCATGTCTAGTCATCCTGATCTTTATCTTTCCACTGGACCCAGATGATTCTGGAAGAGAAAGTGAAGCAGATGGCTTAGCACAATCCTCCCATGGGATTCTTCATGACCCCATTGGGGTTTTCTTGGCAAAGATACTGAAGCGGTTTACCATTTCCTTCTGCAACTTATTTTACAAATGAGGAAACTGAGGTAAAAGGGACTCACCGAGGATACCACACAGCTAGTGTCTGAGAGATTTTAACTCATCGAGGAGTCACAAACAACAGCTACAAAATGTAATTTGTAAATTGCTTAGGCAGAGAAAGAATTCTGATTATCAGGGTGATTTCTTCCAGCATGAATCTATCTTCAAAACTAAAATGTTTGTTGACAGACTTGGGTTAAATTATAATGTACAGAATTTTTCTTCTGTAGGGGAAAGTTCCCCATAATCTAACCCCTATCGAAATGAAAATCCTTTTTCTAACAACCAACCTCTCTTTAAGCATCACCATACCTTTTACTTGATTTCTGGTTGTTTTTTGAGACTAAAACTGGGGTACCTTATCTCACCCAGGCTGGAAGCACAGTCATTCACAGCCTTACTGCACTCTTATTCAATATGGAAGCTTTATTCCACTTCCTCAGTTTAGTTTGCTCTTTCTTCAGCAGCCTGATGGTCCCCCAGCCTCAGATGCTCACCATTTTAGCATTGAGCTTCGTGTGATACCCAATCAACTTAGCCGACTTCAGTTTAGAACTCCTGAATTCAAGTGACCCACTAGCTTCAGCTGCTCCAATAGCAGGCATTAGAATATACCTCCACCAACTGTGAACGAACCCAACCATTCTGGAGAGCAATCTGGAATTATGCCCAAAAAGTTATCAAACTGTGCATACCCTTTGATCCAGCAGTGTTTCTATTGGGCTTATACCCCAAAGAGATACTAAAGAAGGGAAAGGGACCTGTATGTCCCAAAATGTTTGTGGCAGCCCTGTTTGTAGTGGCTAGAAACTGGAAATTGAATGGATGCCCATCAATTGGAGAATGGCTGGGTAAATTGTGGTATATGAATGTTATGGAATGTTATTGTTCTGTAAGAAATGACCAGCAGGATGAATACAGAGAGGCTTGGAGAGACCTACATGGACTGATGCTAAGTGAGATGAGCAGAACCAGGAGATCATTATACACTTCGACAACGATACTGTATGAGGATGTATTCTGATGGAAGTGGATCTCTGACAAAGACTCAGTTTCAATTGATAAATGATGGACAGAAGCAGCTACACCCAAAGAAAGAACACTGGGAAACGAATGTGAACTATTTGCATTTTTGTTTTTCTTTTCGAGTTGTTTTTACCTTCTGAATCCAATTCTCCCTGTGCAACAAGAGAACTGCTCGGTTCTGCAAACATATAGTGTATCTAGGATATACTGCAACATATCTAACATATATAGGACTGCTTGCCATCTAGGGGAGGGAGTGGAGGGAGGGAGGGGAAAAATCGGAACAGAAATGAGTGCAAGGGATAATGTTGTAAAAAAATTACCCTGGCATGGATTCTGTCAATATAAAGTTATTATAAAATAAAATAAAATATTAAAATATATATATACCTCCACCCCTGGTTATTTGTTGTTAAATATAGTGAAATTCCATTTTAAAAAATTTTGAAATCATCCTAAAAAAATCTTCACTTTGTGAAAGGAGAATTCCTCCTAGACCACTACATATACTAAATGTTGAAGAAAAATAAATTTTTACTCTGGATGCAAGCCAACAACTTCCTTTATTGAGCCCTGTGTTTTTATATTCATGGCGATAACTCCAAGCTTGAAAGAATCTGAATTTAAATCCTGGCCTTTATACTTATGAACTGCATAACTCTGGGTAAGACATTTATCTGTGTCAGACCTTGGTTTCCTCATATGCAAAGAAGTTTTGGATGTGATGACCTCCAAGGTTCTTTTTAGCTCTAAATCTGTGATCTATGATGATATTATGAACATCAAGGGTACAATAGACTTTCATCAAGGGTACAATAGACTTTTTTGCACAAAATTTAGTCTAGGTATTTGGAATTTAATTCTGTTAACAGAAGTTGTGGTTTCCAAAAATTATTTCTGGGCTATGTGAAAATCTGCTTAAAGGTGTATCATCAAAAAAATAAATAAATAAATTCCTAACAAACTCTTTAGAAAGAAAAATCTAGAATAAGGTAAATAAAGGCAACTGTTTTTCTTCTCTGCCCCCCCCCCCCGCTTAAAAGTAGAAAAACTACTTTTCTAAAAAGCAGGTAGTTTTCCCATATTGGATTATTTTCTTTTGTCAGATTAGATGTTTCTGTTCCAATCATTCTAAAGAGCAATTTGGAACAATGCCCAAAGGAGCTTTAAAAACTGTGCATACCCTTTCATTTAGCAGTGTCTCTATTGGGTCTATATCCCAAAGAGATCATAAAAGAGGGGAAAGGACCCACATGTGCAAAAATGTTTCTAGCAGCCCTTTTTGTAGTGGAAAAGAACTGGAAATGAGTGGATACCCATCAGTTGGGGAATGGCTGAATAAGTTATGGTATGTGAAGGTTATGGAATATTATTGTTCTATAAGAAATGATGAGCCATGAGAGCAACATAATATAGTGAACAAGACACTCAGAAAAACACCATGGTATAGTGAATAAAAGATTTTGCCTAAGAGTCAGAAAGAATCCAGTTTCAGTTCTAGTCCTACCTTTGATATTAGCTGGTTGTGTGACACTAGGAAAGTCATTTACCTTTTCAGTACTTCTGGCAACTAACTGTTAGAAACAGATGCCAATTGTGGAGCAAGTATGAATCTATGTTGGCAGAGGATGTTCCTTACCAGGAGCTTCCTACATTTATATTACATTTAAATGACATAAAAAATTATTATTTTTAAAAATTATTTATGTTGCTTTTACAATATCCTTTAAAAATTCTATTTTAATTCTTAAATTTGATTACAATGCACCTAATGTATGTATATAGTATTACATGTATGTTTATTATTAAATAAATAAATATCTTTATGTTGAGAGTATATATTCAATTTTTTTAAATGATCAAAAAAGATAGGAATTTGAAAACCACTGTCCTTTAAGCAATGATCTCATAAAACCTGTAGAAGAAAAATTATTCATCCCAGAGATATCAGCACCATCTAGTGGTAGAAAAATACATCACACTCATGCTAAAAGTTCATGCAAAGCTCAAAAAGGTTTCCTTTCAGATAAATGGAAAGTTTTTTCAGCAGCTTCCTCAATATTGAAAGCATTTCTAATTCTCAAGCTATGTTTTGCCATTTTCTGAGGCATAAATGCTCATGCTGAAATTCTTTTTTTAGCTTTTTATTTACAAGTTATATGCATGGGTAATTTTACAGCATTGACAATTGCCAAACCTTTTGTTCCAATTTTTCCCCTCCTTCCTCCCATCCCCTCCCCTAAATGGCAGGATGACCAGTAGATGTTAAATATATTAAAGTATAAATTAGATATACAATAAGTATACATGTCCAAACCGTTATTTTGCTGTACAAAAAGAATCAGACCCTGAAATAGTGTACAATTAGCCTGTGAAGGAAATAAAAAATGCCAGCAGACAAAAATATAGGAATTGGGAATTCAATGTAATGGTTCTTAGTCATCTCCCAGAGTTCTTTCCCTGGGTGTAACTGGTTCAATTCATTACTGCTCCATTGGAACTGATTTGATTCATCTCATTGCTGAAGATGGCCACGTCCATCAGAATTGATCATCATACAGTATTGTTGTTGAAGTATATAATGATCTCCTGGCCTTGCTTGTTTCACTCAGCATCAGTTCGTGTCTCTCCAAGCCTCTCTGAAATCATCCTGTTGGTCATTTCTTACTGAACAATAATATTCCATAACATTCATATACCACAATTTATTCAGCCATTCTCCAATTGATGGGCATCTACTCACTTTCCAGTTTCTAGTCACTACAAAGAGGCCACAAACATTCTTGCATATACAGATCTTTTCCCCTTCTTTATGATCTCTTTGGTCTATAAGCCCAGTAGTAACACTGCTGGATTAAAGGGTATGCACAGTTTGATAACTTTTTGAGCATAGTTCCAAATTGCTCTCCAGAATGGCTGGATGTGTTCACAATTCCACAAACAATGTATCAGTGTCCCTGTTTTCCCACATCCCCTCCAACATTCCACATTATCTTTCCCTGTCATTCTAGTCATGCTGAAAATTTAACAATCAGCTCTTGAATCAGCTGACTTTATTATAACCCAATTTGGAACAATTTAGATTTTAATTAATTCTAACATGTAAGTTATCATAACTTTTCAGTTATTCTCTCTCTAGGTCTCCATTGTACATTTTTTTTGGTACATATATTCTCCTTCACTTATTTTCTTATATGGTCTCAGTACATAATTTGGTTTTTTGTCATTATTCATTATTTCATGAAAGTTGTTCCAAATTTCTTTGTATTTCTCAAACTTACCAATCTAAATAATATCATAATAATGTGTCACTCTTGTTTTAACCTTTTCCTTATAGTGTTTTTTAGAATTATATATAATGCTGTTCTGAAAATTTTTGTATGGGCATCAATTTTGTTTCCAATAACATTTTCAGGGCTTATTTCCAGCCATGAAATCATCAAATCACAAAGTGATGATATTTGTAACTTTAATTGCATCCTGAGAGATGAACTATATTAACTCTTTACTTTTCCCTTCAGGACAGTCATTGGAAGGGCCTGAAAGAAACAATTCTCTTTGGTAAAAATACATGTGTATTGTACTGGGCCTTAAATGATTTATAGGAGTTAGAAAAATAATATGCTTTGCCATTTAAATACTTAATTAATATTTGAAAAATTGAATTTGATGAAATGTTAAATTGAAAAATGGGAGCATCATGGGAGCAAGAGTAGGGCAACAGCATGAATAAATGGTGAGCCTAGACTAAGAATGTCACAGTTTGGGTCAGAAAAGAGACTGCCTAGCTTTAGTGGGGAAGGGTATTCATGTTAGAGAGTAGTAGAAGATACAAAGAGCATTCATTATAAATGAGCATTTAGGAAGTCCCTGAAATATAGTTTTCTGTATGAGTTAGAAAGTATAGTCATTTCCTATTTAAAGTGATACTATTAGATAGGGATTGTGACTAGGATAATCTAATCAGATAACCTAGTTTCATATTTGATTTAGGGATACATGATGTAATGTATTTGGGCACCACATTTCTTAATTATGTTTTGTTTATTAAATTAGTTTCCACTCCCTGAGCAAACACCACAGCTGAAAGTTGAAGGAAGTTTACCCAGATGGTGGGGGAAGCAGCCAACCTGGCAGTGAAAATGGATTGTAGGTAATCCATGTGTAGACAATTGAGAATTAATTGTACATTAAAACATTATTCTTGTTTACCAGGAGCCCACATACTAAAAGTTGTCTCCATGTTTATTAGATAAGATGAATAGTCTGTTCCTCTATCCATCTTCATTTATACTCTACATTATATAGCCTCTACAAGAGGCTGGAGGGACATGCCTGACACAGTTAAGAAAAAAAAAATAACCTATCATGTTTTAGTTTAGCTTAAAACATAAAGTGAGAATTAGAGCATTTTAGAGCATGTTTCAATTATATTCTTTTAAAAAGGAGATTCAATGTGTTGTGATTGAAATTCTGAGAATAAGGAAAATTAAAGCAAAGAGTTTTGAAAATGATCAATTTATTAGCAAGACTAGTAATTGCCAATGAAAGAGATCCAAGTGATATAGACTTTGAGCTTACTCTCTTCCCTTGTCAGGAAGAAGCCCAACCAGCTATTATTAAGCATAACCAAGTCCCAGACTATCATATTTGATTGTAAGACTTGGAGCTCTTTATCAGCCTTCATCATCTAATCCCTTATACCTCTGGGAATCTTTAAACAACCTTTGAGATATTGATGGGCATAGCCAGGTCTGGAACCTGGTCTGCCAGGTACATTTTATCAAGGTCCTCCTTGATCCCTCAAGCTACCAAATTCTTCCTTGGTACTTCCTCTCCTCCTCTGAGAAACCACCAAGGTTATATTTCCTCTATGAAAGATACACTCATAATAAAGATCTTTGCTAAATCCTTCTTCCCTTTAATGGTGTCATTGGCTGTACTATAGCTAACTGCTAAACTCTTCTATGGATTTAACCTGCCAGTAAATAGCATATCCAGGCATAGTCCTTCAATGGATTCTTCCAAACTCCTTTCCTTGTAGTCCTATTACTGCCCCAAATCTATTTCATATTTATTGTGTCTGTTGCCTATTTTATCTCTTCATTTTATCTGTAATCTCTTCTCCTAAATAAATCTCCCTTTTGGCAAAGAGAATGGCTATTGAAAATTTGTCACATGTTTATTTTGAATTAGTAATTGTTACCCTAACTTCATCATAAGGATCCTCAGTGGCCAAGGATCCTGAACTGAATTTTAAAAGCATTTTTATAAATCATAAATGAGGAACATCAGAATGAGAAACAAAAACAAAAAATGAAGAACATTGATCCTAATTGAAGAATGTGATAATCATTCTCAAAAGAGTTCACACTTTCTGACTGGTTGGGGTATTTGGGGATTTTCTATTGTCAATATAGAAAGCTGTCCTGTGTCAGGAACAGGAAACTTCCACAGCATTTGGGGCATGGAGATTTTCCAGCCCTACGTGATCTATAATTTCTATTACCTATAAGCTAAATTGCAATGGGAAACTTTGGTCTTTTTAAGCTAAGGTCTTTCCCAGATCTCAGTTTATCTGAGGCAATGCCCATTCAATGATTAAGGCTGGGTAGAAATGAGGCAGAGAATGGCTTTTTACCTAATCCAAAAAAAAAAAAAAAAAAATCAGTCTGGAAGGGGAAGACATTCAGGGTTTCTGGCCAAAACAGAAATAATTGCTCTGAGCCATCAGAACCCAAACAGTGACCTTTGATCTGAGACCTATGTTGGCTAATCAGGGAGACTCATAATGATTGAGGCTTAAGACATGGTCCTTAAAAAAGAAATCTAAGCCATAAACCCCAAGATATCTTTTGAGTTTTCAGCAATCAAAATTTATATTCCTTTGGGTAGAACACCTGAAGGTAAAGATATGATTCCTATGTCTACAGAGGAAAAGGAGGTAAGGGAAGGAGAAGAAAGAAGAGAAAGGAAAAAAAGGAAGGAAGGAAGGAGCTTTGTTGCCCACCTGGAACTGGAAATCTTAAGAGTTTTACAGAATAGCCTTTAATATTTAGATATGCAACTCCCACCTTGGTCTACCCCATAGAGAAGAAGATGAATGATGGGATATGGAGTTGCAGAAGTGCTGAACCCCAGAATATATTGGAGTTTCAGGAATTTCAGACTCCCCATACAGTCCATTAAATATTTGGGAGTAGGAGTTTGGATCCCAAAAGTATATTGAGGTTTCAGATTTGTGGAATTAGACCTCCAAATCAAGAGGCAAAGCTTTTATTATTACACCATTGACTGTTGTGCTAAATTACAATGATGTGTTAGGTGTGGTTAGTAGAGGAACTTATTTATCTCTGGGGTAATACGGTTGAAGGCTCTGATAGAGATCAGTTTAGCTCCTTGGTCCCTCCCTTTGGGGAGGTATAGAATCTGAAATCCAAATTATGTCAAATACCCTTTGTAAAGTCTCACCTCATCATGTCCTGTCATCAATTCCAGTCATGTCCCTGCGACTATATTTTCTCTATAAAATCTAGTTATAGGCTATCCCATGGTTGCTGCTTTCTTTTGGGTCAGTTCACCAAAGCATTCTGCCTCATTGTGTCTTTTCTCTTCCCCTTTCCCCATGTCACATGGTATCACTCTTGACTCCCTATGCTTCCCAAGCCCACTTCTCCTCCTTAAAGCTGACTCTTTTAGGGTGCTATGTCCCTTCCAGGACTTAGCCTGCCAGCTAAGCACAGGCCCCAAACTCATGGGATGCTCCCTTTCTACTGGGTAATTGTGAGTTCCACTGAGGAGCTTGTCTTTCATATGCTCTCTCACTCTATTTCATATCCACCATTCCCGGTGTCCATTGTATCCCTTCATTTTGTTTGTAACTTATTCCCCTAAATAAATCTACCTTCTGCCAAAGAGAATGGCCATTGTGAATTCTTCACATGACCAAACTCCAACTTTTGGTGCCTGCCAACTTTTGGTGACAAACCCCACATCATAGGTCACATCACAAAAGGTAGTTTTAGCCATTAACAAGGGGAAAAACAGAAGCTAAATTCTCTAGCTAAACTCACAAAAGACACCATGGTGGGGGGTGGATAAGGGGGTTGGGGGGGTGGTTTGGAGGGGTTGGGAAGTGGAGAGAGTGCCATAAGACAGACAAAATTAATTTGCTGCTACAAGGTAGGCAATTCCTAATGGACCTGCAAAGAAGTGGGGAATTGGGCCATTGGCAGGTTAACCCTAAAAAGGATTTAGGGCCCTAATAGACATTAACAAGCAAGTGAAGTATAGGTAGGTTTTTTTTAAGAAGAGAAATATCTTGGGGGTTGACATTATAACTTGGTCTTCTGATTAGAAACAGTAACTATAGGGTTTGTCAGAGCAAGGAATTGAACAAGGAATTCAATCAGGGACTATAACACAAAAGGTCTAATCAAAATCAAAAGGTCCACTTAAAGAGATAATTTTATCAGTAATTTGGGTCCTAATGCCCCTTCTCAAGACCCACCCCACTACCAAAGACCTAGTCTTTGTTGAGGTTTTTTTCATCCTCATCAGAAGTACTTCTAGCCACTTTAACTGGACTTCAGGCTTGAATCAATCTCCAAGTCAAGGGCAAAGTTTATTATAATTGTAATGCTAATTGCAGGGGGCTAACTTCCAAAAGGATTTAGCAAAGAACCAAGAGCAAGAAGATACAGGTATAGGAAAAAGATAAAGAGATTGGGTGTTTCATGTCACTGATATTCTAATTTTACAGGTTAAGGTAAAATTGAGGAGTGGTCTAGTATGTACCTCATTATTGAATTTTATGGTCCAGACTGGTATGCACCTCATTATTGTCTCAGAAACTTTGTTATTACTGACCAACAGACTGTTATCTGGCAGCCAGCATTGTTTGTGGAATGACAGTACTCCCTAGGTGAGGTGACCTTAGAATTACTACCACATCTCCCCTGGAAGCTGTACCTCATCAAAAGCAATGAACAAATTTCAAATAGGATATAAGATGAGGTCTGACTACCATAAGAAATGGAAGAATGACAAGTTGGTTAAATATTTGTCCTGGAATCAATTTATTCTTTCCGTTTTTCAGGAAATGCTTAAACACTCACCCTGGGAGCTTAAGTTACCATAGTAAGGCAAATGTGATGTTCCTAGATGGTCTTGATTAGCATCTTTAAGGTACCTAATGAAGAGGGGACCCCGAAACTCTAAAAATCCTTAAAGGAGAAAATCTCCTTCAACTTTGCCTCAGTGAGGGACCCTGCCCCGAGGAATAGTTTCATCCTTGTTAAATGGGTGGTGTCAACTCAGTCCTGAAACTCATTGAATTCAATTCAAATTCCAGCTCAAGCTGAAACCCAATGATGAGCCAACTTGGGACTCCACCCATGAGTTCCTTTCAGCTAAAGCTCCCATTACAAAAGAGCCAAACTAAAACTCTCTCTTTGCAGAGGTTCCAAACATGCCAGCCCTATGCTTGGCACCCCAAGCAGCTTCTGCCCACTGGAATACTCTTTCCAGTGCCGTCCTCTCTTTACCCTCACCTATTTCCCTAACCAGACACCTATTTCCCTAACCAGACTTTATGCCTCTGTCAGGATTTCTAACCTTACTTCCAATCCCTATAATAAACCTCTTTTATCAATCTAGGTTTTCAAGTCTGTAAATTCTTTTACAGAGAACCTCTGTGCCACCAAAAGGGAATCCCCAAAACTAGCGCGGAATCCCAAGGGGTTGCAGGGGAGCCAAACCTCTCCATTTGGTTCCCTGAACTCGAACCTGCCAGTAGATCTTATCACTTAACTCCCTGACCACCAGAAAACCTAATTTCATTTTGGTTCCCTAAATCTAAACCTCATCACTATGATGAGAAACCAGGCTTTCCCAGACTGCCTTTGTTAACATCGTTCATAAAAATAAGAGGTGAAATAGGCACAAGGATCGGCAAATATGAAATAAAGTTGAGAGAACACATAGTTAACAAGGAAAAGACAAATTCCCAAAGGAATTCACAATTAACCAGGAGAAAGGAAATACTCCATGAGGTGGAAGTAAGCCATTGACTTAGCAGGTTAGATCCATAAAGGAGTTTAACAAATTAACCAAAATTAGCTAAAGAGAAAGGTGCCATTAAAAGGAAGGTACTATGAGGGAGATAAAGAGAGTGCCTGATAATAGTCTTAGCAAAGATCTTCATCATAAGCAGATCCTATATAGAAGAAATACAGCCTTGGGATTTCCCAGGCAGGAACTCAGAGAAAGGATCAAAGATCAAAGGAAGTACCAGGGAGCTCAAAGGTAGGGGGATAAAGGAGCTAGATGGAATACTTCTGACAGACCAAGTCCCAGACCTATCTAAAGATATGCTAGTCAGTATCTCAAAAGTTGTTTAAAGATGCAGAAGTTGGGGGACAGACTAAAGAGTTCCTTGCTCACAATCACTCTATTCAGACAGAATAGCCGGGGAATTGGTTATATCTGATAATAACCTGTTAGGCTTCTTCCTGACAAGGGAAAAGAGTAAGTCACATCAAAAGTAACCTTTCATTGTTTTAGATTTTCACATGGTTCACAAGATACTATGATTTTACCAAGCATGATGGATCACAGCTCATGGAGGGAGGGGAAGGAAGTTTCCCTTTTATTAATCTTCAATTTTTTTTATTAATCTTTTATTAAATCATAATAATTCTATATTTTAAGAAAAAATGTACTTCATTATAATTTTTCAAAGACTATTATCACATTCATTTTAATTACTCATTAGGAAGGAGGATTAAGAGTATTTCACAATAATTTAGAAAAAATTCAGAGCTTATAATTAAAAGCATGTTCTCTTAATCATAACAGAATTCACATTTCTAATCACCTCTGATATTCTCCCAACTTCCACAATACAAGAAAAATTATAAGCTGAAAGAATAATATGCTTGTTTTGTTTTTCGATTTTTTCCAATTTTTAAAATTTTATTTATTTATGTAAAACAACTACAAAATAGGAAAAAAAGACATTGCCATGTAAACATTAAAACATAATAGAGCATTCAAAATATGAAACAATAAATTTCCATTTCAAGAAAGCCTATATAATTAATACTACTCATTGTGTTTAGAGCTGTTCATCTTTTCTTTGCTTCCTTGTACATTTTCTCTTGTTTTCTGCTCTGCTTTTTATTTTGTTCTTTTTTCCATTTTCTTTTCCCTTCCCTATCTCCCCAAAAAAGATTGCAATTAAATATGTACATATTTAGTTGTCTATACATACATATATATATACATAAGATATCTATAATCACATACATATATATTTATATATGTATATGAAAGATCATACTATACTTGTCTGTCTTCTGTTTTTCTGAAGGTGGATAACACCATCCTTCATAAATCCAAGTTTTTCCATATTTTCCATCATTTCCTATACCTTAGCAACATTCCGATCTTATTCCACTAGGAAATTTTCCCTTTTCATCATTAATTATTTAAAACCCCTTTCTGTGCTCTTCCAACTCTATTTCATAGTTATCATTCCAGTGTCTATTGTATCCCTTCATTTTGTCTGTAACTTCTTCCCTAAATAAATCTACTTTTTGTCAAAGATAATGGCAATTGTGAATTCTTCACATGACCGAATCCCAACTTTTGGTGCCTGCCATCATATGGTTTTTACATTACCCATGTTGGTCCTCAAACACATCATTTGGTGTCAAATCACACATCACAAATCATCTCATTAAGTACAGGTCTTTTTGCAATAAAATTCTGAAATTCCGATATTTCATTGAATTCCTAACTGTATTGAGTTGGAAATTAGCTCAGAGACACTCATTCAATTCCAAGATTTTCTATTCTGATTCCAGATCAAACTGCTCCCAGCCCCAACCAAGAGCTGTCCCCAGCTTCTAGCTAAGGTTTCAATTATAAAAAGAGGCAACTTGGGCCTCATTCCTTGCAGAGGACTAACATGCCATACCAAGGAACCTCTCTCTCTGCTTGGCATAAGCTGCAACCCTCTGCCCACTGAAATGATATTCTCCTTCAGCGTTACTCTCTCTTTATCTTTATCTTTCTGTTTCCCTAACAGGACTATGCCCTCTTTCCCTCCTTGCTGGGATTTCTCTGCTAGAGGATTTCTCTGTTAGAAACTTTCCCTCTGCCAGGACTCCTCCACTAAAACCTGTATATCCCTCTGTGGGGACCTTGCCACAAAGGAATTCAGTTTTTCTATTCATGCATAGCAAAGGCTGACTTCCCAATGCTTCTTTTTGCCAGCCTAGCTTTTCAAGTTTGTAAATTCCTTTACAAAGGACCTCTGCGCTGACCCAAGGGATTCCCACAACTCCCAACCCTGCACCAAACCTCATTATTTGGAGACACAACCCCAAACCTCTTCATTTGGCTCCCTGACCACTGGAATTGAGAGGAGCCAAACCTCTTCAGTGATCAGTGGATTTTTTCTATTTTTACTTTCCCCTTTTGTTCTAACACTTCAAGACAAATTTAATTATTTCTTATATTATTGTATAAGATTCTTTATTTTATCATAGTTTTCAGGTAGAACAATTATTCTTATTTTCTCTTCTTAATTCTACAGATCTGTAGTTTTTCTTATGAGATGTCTCACATTTTTTCTATCTCTTTATTTTTTATATTTTGTTTTATTATTTCTTGGTCTCATAATTTTGTGGCTTCATCATGTCCAATTCTAGTTTTCAAGGAATCATTTTTTCCCCTTAAGATTCTGGATCTCCTCTTCTAATTGGTTGACTTTCTTTTCATAATCCTAGGGTAGGGATTTCAACAATCTTTCATTTGATTTTTAAAGTTTCTTTGAGTTCTATGAATTCTTTTTGGGCAGGTTACCATTTGACACATCTTTGGGGTAGGAGACACTTGTTTTTGCTTCAATATCCTCTTTTGATGGCATACTTCATTCCCATAGTAACTTTCTATGGTAAAGTTCTTTTGTCTTTGCCTGTTTTTGTTTTTTAATTTAAGCAGATTGTTAGTGTAACCACCTTTAGTCCTGGGATATAGAGGATGGTACCTTCTTGAATTCTCCCCTTTAACCTGGAACCCACAATCAAGAACTCAATTCTCCTGTAAATGATCATAGCCAGCCCTTTGCCTCACTGATTCTATACTCATCAGGATTGTGTCAGTTCCTTCTTATAGAGTCACTTCTGGGCAACAGAGCTGGGTCTGTTGTCTCTTATCAGAAGAGGTTCCCAAAATCTTCCCTGACACAATTCCCTGACTCTCCATACTATCTGGAGATGAAAATTCCTGTGGCTGGGGCCAAAGCTACCTCCCAACCCAGCTAGCCCCAGGGTTCCCCTTTACCATTTCAGTATAACTATCTTGGAGATGTTTACATTACATTCAAGAGCCAAACCTCAGTTCTGGTATATTTCTTAGGTCTTCCCAGATTGTCCCAGGAGAATCACTGTTTTGCCCCAACTCTTATTTGTTTATACTTCTCTGCGTTTGACTTGAGGCACTATTTTATCTTGTTTGTGGGGAAAATCTGGAGAGCTTGGAAATTTCTGATCTATTCTGCCATCTTCTCAGAATTTTCTCTGTTGAATTTTTAAACATAAAACTTCTCAAATTTCACCTATGTACAAAATCTTAAATTATCCTTCTTAGAAAATCATTCATGTGGAGTGCCACCCCAACATTGAAACTTACCCTTGCCTAAACTTAAAAGCTTAGATAATTGAAAGTACAGCAGAATCCTTGGGGCCCACAAGGAAAACTGCTATTTCACTGTAGTCCACATGACTTAACCCACCTGTCCTCAAGGACAACACGAGACATCCTCTTGGCTACATGCAAAACCCCCATAGTTCTCTACTCCCTCATGTACCCTTCATGCACAAAGGATAAGCACAAACTCAACATCCCATGCTCAATTCCTTTGCAGGCACCTGTTGCTCCTTGACAGGGAAATTACAGTAAACTCTCCTTTTTCTTAGGCCCATCAGGGTTGCTTTTCAATCAGGGGCTCCTTTGTTAATTTTGGAACATCTTGGGCAGCATAAGGCCTAAGGACATCCCTAGATAAGAACAAATGGCTGGCTTTTTGTTTCTGTACAACTTCTAAAATGGCAATAAGGACCCTCTCCCTCATGGTTCTTGCTCCTTATAAGCTCAACTCTCCTTCCATTAAAATCTGCTCAGATTTGGAACCCTTTTTCCCCCTTGTAGCCATACCCGCAAATCAATAAATCTCATCAAATTCTGTCTTATCTCACATCCCTTCCCGCACAACATATTACCTTCAATGTGTTACTTAATCTAAAACCCTACAATACTTAACATTTATACAGTACCCAGTAAGCAAATCACTTTAGAATAATTTTATTGCTCCAACAAACTTTGGGAGGTGGATGCTAAAAGAAAATTGATTAAATTATCTAATATGCCATAATTATAATGTAATTTCAGAACAAAATTTTTGACAAGCTCAAATTCATATTTATAACCCCCAATAAAAATATTTAAAACCTAATTTTTCTAAGAGCCCACTGTTTTCAGCTAACATGCTTTAATTTGTTCAAAATTCAATGTTTTAAATATAAAAACACAAACTTTCTTAACTCCATAAATTAAAAAATGATGCTGAGCCTATAATTGCTAATATTCAATGAACAGTAAATATCACTTTTGTTCTAATTATGAGGAATTAACTGAATGAAGATATTCTCATGGGAATATAGCCTTAAACTATATCTTAATTGTGATTTTAGACTTTATAATAACAAATAGAGCCATAGCTAAAAGTTGCAAGTGTTTGTCCTCTCTTATTTTTCTATCACCTCTTAACAGTTAAGTAACTCTTGTAAAAGTGATGATGGCTTTGAATTCTCTTATCTGGCTTGTATTGCAGTTCTTTAGGAAATTTAAATTAAGAGTTTATTATTGTTGATTTGTATTCTTTTGTTTCTGAGTTAGAGTTCCATGATTAGAATGTAAGCTTAAACTCCCCCTAACAATGGGAGAGAATGCAAGCAAGAGTAGGGATTTCTGCCTTCAGGGACCTATTCAATCTTGTGTTTTGCAGTTTATGCTTTGTAATTCCTTGTTGACAAACACCTTGTCAGAAGGGAGATGTACTTTCTTGTGAGGTTGTAATAAATCACTTTTTTTGCTTTTTCTTACTCTGAGAGTTTCTGATTGTTTTTGTGGATGATGCTGTCCCATACATAATTTTAAAAATCAATGAAAGTTAAACAAATTTAAGTAAACAACTGACACATATCAGTGTTGAGGTTCAAAAAAGAGATCCAAAAGGTTGAGGTATCAGACCCATGTTGCAAAGTATCTCAAAAGAATTTGCAGGCTTGAATCCATCTCCAAATCAAGGAATGAAGTTTATTGTAATTGTAATGCTAATTGAAATGGGTTAAGTTCCAAAACATTTAGCAAAGAACCATGGGCAAGAAGACAAATTTATCTAGTTCTTCTTGTCACTGATATGCTAATTTTATGGTCCAGAAGAACTGAGGAGTGGTCTATTTACTATTGTCCCAGGAATTTGTTTATCATTGTCCAGCAGATTATCTGACAGTCAGCAATATTTGTAGGACTGTCCTGAGGCAGAAGACTTTAGAATCATTGACATCTTGATTCCCTGGGGCGGGTCTCTCAGGAGAGAGCTTCTCTGAAGGGGTTTCCCAAGTTTTCCCCCCAAAGTCTAAGAGAGAAAGTGAGTTTTGGGGCTCCCCTCATCACTACAACTTATAATATACTCTTTTTAATTTCATCTTTTGTGATTTGAGCCTTTTCCACATAAGGTGAGCAACATTTAATGAATTGTTTAGGTAAATTACACATTCAAGGGAGAAGCACTTAGCAAAATCTTCCTTAGCTCTCATTAAAAATATAGAAGCCAACTCCCAAATAGTAGTGTAAGTCATTAACATTTCACCTTTCTAGATTTTTTGGTAATTACTGCAAAAAAGTAAAAATCTTTAGAGTTCTTTTTTTTTTTCTTCAGGAGTCCTCTAGGTTTCCCCAAACTAGGTAAATGAAAAGGGGGGGTGGGGGGGAGGAGAGGAAGACTTCCCAGTCAAAATAAGACAAAGAGAAAATATTCTATGTCTCTCTAATGAAAACAGATAAAGGGAGAAAAAAATTTTCTTTGTCAATATAGTACAAAGGGAGATTCCCTAGGGATTACCTGGGTTCAGGGTGTAGAATTAATCTAGGTTCTGAATTTACATTCAACAGGCATAGTCTTAAAGAGGGTAGGTACAAATTTACTATTGTTCAGAATCTTGATTCAAACAAGATTTAAGAGGAAACTCACAGCATGAAAATAATGTGCAATTAACAAACATGGTAATCAGCAAGACAATATAAGAAACAGACAGCATACAATATACATCATCATCACTATGAGGAAGCACCAACATCTGAATTCCTTTAGCTGGGAGAATCCGGGTCTCAGCTATTCAAAGTCTCCAGTGGGAGACTATTAAGCAAGTGGCACCAAACTTCCTGAGTTTCATTGATCTTCCATACTTTCCTGTCTGATAAGACACTTAACATACTTAACATACTCAATAACTCAGTAGAGTTTTACTGGACTTGGCTTTTGAAACTACATCACCTTTTAAATATAACACATTAATCAAGGAATTAAACTGAAGTTGAAGGTAAATGTGGAGGAAAACAAAGTGCTTTTTGAGTTGTAATAGAGAAAAGAAGTAGAACTAGTAAACAGAGTGAACAGTGATAATATATGATAAATAGAACCATTCAACTCATTTTCTCAGACTAATAGAATGATTTATGGTTCAGAAAATCAAACAAAATATCTAATATGGAGTTGAAACCTAGGAGATGAGCTCTTAGCTTTTCTTGATAAGTTATGAAAAACTATACCCCAAAGCATAACAAAAATTGGAAGATGTGATTGCAGATCCATTGTGCATATTTTTGAAAGATTACATAGAATGAAAGAGGTGTTGCAAGTACAAACAATGCAAATAGCCTAATTTTTTAAAAATGGAAAAGAGTAAACAAACAAAAAAAACCCAGTAGCCTAATGCTTCTTATTTCAAGTTCTGGCAAAAATCTAAAACGCATTATTAAAGAAATGGTTAGTAAATGCCTAGAAAAAGGAAGAATTGGTCAAAAAAACACCCTGCATGGTTTTATCAACAGGTTACATCAGGCTATCTTCATTTATTTTTTTTAACAAGATTATTAAAAGATCAGATTGGAGAAAATGCTAGGAAGAGTTTAGGAAGATTTCTACAAATTCTATTATACTGTTCTTATGGACCAGATGGAAGTGGGAAGCCAAAGGATAGTATAGATAGGTGGGTATAGAACTAAATGGCTTGATAAAAAATATGATCAATTATGGCTCAATTTAACTTATATAAAATTTTTAAATGAAATGTCCTTAACTTGGTTTTTCAAAAAGTTTGTCATTTAGATCATATAATAAAATCTGAAGATGACTCAGAGCTGGGATAGATAAAAACAAACATTATCCATAGAATTTTTCTTACGTAAAAAGGGGAATTGGTGCCTCATGAGACAGTTTTCATTACTATTGAAGACTTTTTTAAAAATGGGAAAATAAACCAACTAACCTAAGTGACTAGTAGTGATGAGGTCCTTAAAGATGTTTTGGACAGAGAAAAACTAAAGAACTGATCCCTGAGGCAAGCAGAGGGAAGGCACTGATAAAGATCAGTTTAGCTCCATGGTCCCACTGTAATGCCAGAGAAACTGAGGCAGGATAGAGACTAGAAAGTTTTTAATATTTTGAGAGAAAGAGATTGTGCTGGGGATATATTGCCCCCAGCATTGATGTCTCAAAGCATCCAGCAGCGAATGTGTGTTTCCCATGACATATATATGGCTCTAAGCTCGGAAGGACAATTCAGGGAAATTGAGGCAGTACAATTAGGGAAACTGAAGCAGGACAATTAGAGGAGACTTGCACAACACCACCTTCAGAGGAGGTCTCTGGAATCCAAGTTATGTCAAATCCCTGAGACCCATTCTCTGTAGAGGTCTCAAACAGTCTTACCTTGGCCATGTCCTGTCAGGAATTCCAATCATAGCTAATTCAGTTTCAATTGATCAAGGATGGACAGAAGTAGCTACACCCAAAGAAAGAACACTGGGAAATGAATATAAACTGCTTGCATTTTTGTTTTTCTTCCCAGGTTATTTATACCTTCTGAATCCAATTCCCCCTATGCAACAAGAAAACTGTTCAGTTCTGCATATATATATTGTATCTAGGATATACTGTAACCTATTCAACATGTAAAGGCCTGCTTGCCATCTGGGGGAGGGGGTAGAGGGAAGGAGGGGAAAAATCGGAACAGAAGTGAGTGCAAGGGATAATGCTGTAAAAAATTACCCTGGCATGGGTTCTGTCAATAAAAAGTTATTTAAAAAAAAAAAAAGAATTCCAATCATGTCCCTGAGGTTAAATTTTCCCTATATAATTTACTTATGGGCTATCCTATGGCTGCTACCTTCCTTTAGGTAAGCCAGCCATAGCACTCTGTCTAATAGCATCTTTCCCTTTCCCTTTCCCCCATGCTACACTCCACTATGCTTCTGAAACCCATTTCTCCTCCTTACAGCTAACTCCTTATAGCATAATACTTTAATGATTATCTAATTCAGTCTTCTCATTTTACAGAGGAGGAAACAACTAGCAAGGAAAGTAAGTAGTCAGTGTCAAGTTTGTGAGAAATGCTGAAATGTTGGGTTTCCACAGTGTTGCAAACTTTGAGGTAGTGTGCGATTGGGATAGTGGGTATACCATACCAAGAGCTATGAGAGGTTAAGGAAGATTAGGATTCACAAAACAATTAAGTGATCAATACATGCCGTGAGCACACAAGAAATTGAAGAACTAAGAAGGCGCAGGTAGATTCAACCAATCAGAAAGAGTCTTATAGTTTTGAGAAAACCACAAATTTAAGATAACTCCAAACTAGTTGAGATCAGTGACCTGATAACCAAATCACTACTGTGCCTGCTAATAGCTAATTGAATATTAAATAACACACCCCAGAGGAGGAGTTTTCCGGCATTTTTGAACATGGGATATATGATGGGGGGGGGGTATGTTTTATACATGTTAAGGGGAAACATGTAGTAGGCATATCAGAAAGACTGTAACGTGGATAAAAGGGACCAATCCGTTCTCTGAAGGGAGAAGCTGCACCACAGGAACAAGTATAAAGGTTGCCCCATTTCTGTACTTGCTGCTCCCTCTTCCCAAAGAAGAGTGGGGCCCACTTCTGGCCAGAAATGTTAAGATGATTCTTTAAGATTCTTCTTTAATTTTCCTTGATATCTAATTTTCAGTGTAAAGAGTGTTACTCCTAACAAGTTTATAGTAAATTCAGACTCATTTCTTCTAAGACCAATGTTCTTTTGAGACTGAATATATCTTCCTCTTCAAAGTACTGGGTCTTCCTCATATTTTAATCTTCCCAAGGATATGTAATTTATCATTGTGAGCACTGTTCTCATCAGTGCAGATCATAAGCCAAATATCTATAAGCAAAAAAAAATTCATCTGGTGGCTGTTGATTGGCCTTTCCATACATAGCTAGGCTGTTTCTCAGAAGAGAAATCTTTTTTCTGTAATCATTTTTGGGCTGATATTTGAAATCTTTCCAGATTGATAGTTGCTGATAAAGCTTGTAATTAGCTTTCATAGTTGACCTTAATAAATATTCATTGATTTAAGTAAAATTAAATCATAAACATCAAACTGGGATTCCATTGCAATGATGTAAAGAAAGAGCTCTGGACTCAAGAGTCAGGAGGTCTGTATTCTAATCCAAGTTCAGCCAACTCATAAATGTTGGTATTTTTCTTTATTTCCTTGGTTGCCATAAACAAAATATTTATCACCTAGTGGCAAGTTAGGACCATTTTTTAGGGTGGTCCTTGGAAAAGTGTTTGTCACTGAGACTATGCTTGAAACTTTTTTTTTTAAAGCATTATATTACTTGTTTTGGAGGACACTCCTGAGCACCCAAGGTTGCTTCCTTGAACCAAAGTCCTGGTACTTTAAGCTAGATACACTTAGGATCTTGGAACCTAGAGTTGGAGGAAATCTTAAAGATCGTTAAGTCCATCCCCTTCATTTTACTCAGAATGAAAATGGTATAAGGAAAGAGATGAATTATAATTCTTCATTCACTGTAGTCTGAGGGTTCAAGGCATTTACTAGCACATTTTAGAATTGGATGTGACCATAATGAATATCTGACCCAATCTCATTTTTTTTTTTTTTTTGATGAGGAAAGCACTTGAGAAGCACCTTGAAGGAGAGATTCTCCTTGAACCCTGCCTCTGTGACACCCACCCCAGAGATTCAAAACAAAATGGTTTATCTTGGTGGGACTTGTAGAAGTAATCTCATTTTATAATTGAGGCCTTGGCTACAAACTGGGGTTAGAATCTCTCTCCAGACTCAACTAGCCCCACCTAGATAATAGAATGAAGCTGATTCTGTTGTCTTGATTCCCTGGGGAGGGTCTCACAGAGGCAGGATTCAAGGAGAATCTCTCCTTCAAGGAGCTTCTCAAATGTACCTCTCCTTATTTTTACATTTAAGGATAGACATCATCAGCAATGGCCTTGCCACTGCTCAGTCGGATTTCTTCCAATATTAGCATTCCTCTAACATAATATCCAAAAAAACAACCTGGGCTTCTCCCTAACTGAAAGTCTTCAAACAAAGGTCACTTGACCTTGGGTAATTTTGTCTAGTGCAAGATTAAAATAGGAGACATGTAAGGTTCCTTTCAACTCAGATTCTGTGATCACTAGGCCTCGTTCTCAATTTTCTTGAGTTTCCAAGCTTGTTTTGTGACCATGGATAGGGCAAGGTATACAAAGTTCTTCATATCCATTGCCTCAATTGATCTTCACAACTTCCTGTGAGAGAAGGGGCAGCATCTATCCCTCCCTCTGCTTTTTACACAGAAAGCAAATTTCTCTTCCACGTGGTAAATTCTGAGAATTCAAACCCCAGTCTTCTTGACTTTAAGTCACAAGTTTAAGGCCAGAGCAAGGCTGTAGGGCGGTGATCGGCATTCTACCCAAAAGGAAACTGAGGCCCAAATTAGTGCAGAACCTATACAGTTCCCAGTCTCACCCTTCTGGTTCCTCCCCAAATTAAATCATTTCCCTAATTTAATCGCTTTATGTCACGAGTAGTAAGCAGATGACGTGGGATTTAGGGGTTCTACCCAAAGCCCTACTACGCGGGGCTTCCGCGCACAATCACGGCGCTCTGGCTGCCCCGCCGGTATCTCGGGGACGCTCCCAGGTGCATAAGCGCCTGTCCCTAGCCCCGAAGGAAGGAGACAGAAGGAAGACCAGCCCGGTCCTAGAAAAGCCGCTGTTCGGCTTCCGGACATGTGAGGTTGGACGGCAGGAAGGCTTGGTGGGCTGGACGTCTGGGCGAAGACATCAGGAAGCCATGCTACTCCCAATCCCGCACTTCCGCCCAGATGGTCGTCGCATGCCCCTCACAAAAATGGCGGAATCTAGGAGAAAAATTGTCTCCTCCTCCGCTCCAAACAAAAATGGCGTCACAGGAGGAGGGTCTCACGCGCCTTTTGGGACTAGCGGAAGTGACGCGGAGAGCAGAAGCCCGGCTCATGGAGCCCGGGCTGCAGGGCGTGCTGAGCGAGGTCGCGATGGGACGGCTCCGGCGGCCGATTCTCCCACCGTTGCCACCGCTGCTTCTGTTGCTGCTGTTGTTCATGGCTCCGGCGGCCGAGCCGTTCGAGCCCATCAGCGTGGGCATCGCCATCGGCGCCGCCTCGGCCCTCACTGGCTACCTCTCCTACCCAGACTTCTACTGTCGCTTCGTAGAGTGCTGCCGCGAGGAGCAGCCGCTCAACGCCTCGGGTAGCGGGCTGTGGCCGGGCTGGGAGTCGGGGAGGCTGGAGAACGGAGGGGTTGTGCCGAGGCGAGGCGGCGTGCGCGTGCGGGGAGATCCCGGACCGCCACGATTGCAGTATGGGGGGGCGGAGGCAGCTGCCAGGCAGAATTCGGGGTGTGATGGACCGTGCAGCAAATGGGGGCAGGGACGAGATCGCAGCCCCCGGTGAGGGTCAATGGGACTGGGAGGACACTAAAGCGACTCTTGGGTGGTTCGAGCGCCGAAGGAGTGGATTATCTCCGTCAGGAAGAGGAAAGGGCGATGGGGAGAAATGCACCTCTTAAAACAAGTGAAGATAGTGGATTGAATTAAATTAGGAAAGTCACTTAGTTTGGGGAGGAACTAAGAGGGGAATGACTTGGAACTCTTGGACTAGAAAGCCGGAGTGGTAGTTTTTAATCTGCACCTAATCCATCATGTTCTTATCCCAGTTTGACACTTGGCTTTAAGTTGCAGATTGCAGAAGTGTTGGCTGGTAATACCTTAACTGATGAGAACTCAGATAAGACCTTAAATTCTACACGTCAAAAGAAACTAAAATGATAGCACTTGGGAGTGATAATTGTTTTATGTTCTCTTCCCTTAGCTTCTTCCTTAAATGCTAGTCTTGGTAAACTTTTGGAATAAGAATCCTGTTGAATCTGGTAGAAAAAGAACAGTTGCACTTGGTTTCTTTCTAGGGGATATAGAAGAGGCTTAATTGGGGCAGAGAATTTTCTTAATTCTAAGAAAAGAAACTGGGAAGAAAGTAGTGATACATTTGAGTGCTGTGTCTTAGGATGAAACTGGCTAATATGAATGAAGATATATGAAAAAACACTTTACAGAAAGTGGAGATACAATCAGAGTGGCTTTATTTAGCATGCATAATTGGGCTTTATCTATGGGGTGTATCAGAAACCCTTCAAAATTTTTTGATCACTAACCTTAGCCAAGAATCCCAAGTTAGCAGAGCTAATTGTCATCATCCTGTTGTGTTTTTAATGTGTGTGTATCTTTTTTTTTTTTTTTTTTTTCTGGGGTGGTTCATTCAGCACTAAAGTTAGATTTAGAAGAGAAACTGTTTGGACAGCACCTGGCTAGAGAGGTGATTCTCAAAGCATTGACTGGCTTCAGGAACAACAAGAATCCAAAGAAACCTCTAACTCTCTCTTTACATGGATGGGCTGGCACAGGCAAGAACTTTGTCAGTCAGATTGTGGCTGAAAGCCTTCACCCCAAAGGACTCAAGAGTAACTTTGTCCACCTGTTTGTTTCCACTCTGCATTTCCCGCATGAACAGGAGATAAAATTGTATCAGGTAAAAGAATTGATTGTTTTCTGATCCATATATGCACGAAATTTAATCTTGGCGATCTGCTAACTCATACTTCTTCACTGAAGTTCCCCTGATTTCCTTTGAGATTTGCATTTTCTAGCTGTATAATGAAACACTTTTTTAAAATAATTTTTTGTCCCTGGTCCTCTTGTGTTCCTTTCTTTTCTCTTTATGGAACTAATTTGGGTAAAAGTGAACCTTAAAGGTCCCACTCACCTACCCCTTTTCCATTTCATTTCTTTGAAAGTGTTCATTAGGCTCAATTTTAAAGTGTGTGTTCATGTTTTCCTATGAGCAGAAATTAACTTCCCAGTAGAGTTAAGGATTATGCCCCTTTGGTTGAGTTCTTGTTTCTAAGAAATAGAAACTTAACCAAACAAGGAAGTGCAGTTAAAAAGTCTGGTTATCACAATAACCTTTAAAAAATGGAAACCAAAATAATATAAGAATTTGGAAAAGAAAACTGTTCTTCCAGATCTTTTCCTGATATTGGTGGATTAGCAAAAGTAAGTGAATGTGTCTTTTGAAATGTTATCCTATTTCATTTAAGAGAATAAAGATAGGACTTTTAACTTTGTCTTTTACTCAATGGCCTCAAAGTAAGTAAATGTTAACTTAGCCATTTCATAAGATATTATCTCCTTCAGCCTGTGAATCTGTAAAAAGTTACCTTTGTGACTTTCAGCAAGTCATTTTAATTCTCTGGGCCTCAGTTTCTCAATTTTTAAAATAAAAAGATTAGACAAAGTGACATATGGTATTTCATCTTTAAATCATGGGATCCTTTATTAAAGTCATACCTATTTATTCATGTAGGCTTGTTGCTCACTGGGAATTTTTGTTTCTATATGAAATCTTAAAATTATGAGTTAGAACCTAGAATTGATTTCTCCCTAATGGTGAAAATTTTTAAATGGATTTTTTCTTCATCATGAGTTCAAATCT
The DNA here is from genome assembly GCF_016432865.1 of Antechinus flavipes. Lineage (NCBI taxonomy): Eukaryota > Metazoa > Chordata > Mammalia > Dasyuromorphia > Dasyuridae > Antechinus > Antechinus flavipes. Next base: position 501,053,586 of record NC_067399.1, read on the forward strand.
GTCCTCAGATGCTTCCTGGCTCTGTAACTCTGGGCAAGCCACTTAACCCAGTTTGCCTCAGTTTCCTTAATTGTAAAATGAGTTGAAGGATGAGATGGCAAAGCACTCAAATGTCTTTGCCAAAAAAGTCCTAAATAGGGTCATGAAGAGTCGGACACAAATGAAAAACAACTGAATAACATCAAATTTCCTCTAATATAGTTCCCTTCTAGATTTCTTGAAAGGTACATTCAGAGTGGTTTTAGTGAATAAATTGCCATGCTCTTGAATTTAATCAATGAAAGTGTGTAAAACACAGTATGATTGATTTATCTTTTCAAACTGAATATAGAGCAAAAGGCTTATAAATGGTTTTTTTCCAGGAAAAAAAAAGTTTGTATTTGTACTGAACTTGTAGTCAGGATTGACCTGGATTTAGAACCAACTTTTTCTGATATCTAGCTCTGTAACCTTAAACAATAATGCAATGTGCTGTGGATAGAGCACGGGCCCTGGAATCAGGAGAAACTGAGTTCAAATTCAGCCTCAAACTTTTAATACTTCCTAGCTGTATAGTCCTGGACTGTGGTGTTCTTGTTCTTCTTTTAAAATAATATAAGAAGGTTCTCTCTGGGGGAGAGAGCAGATTTCTTGGGGGAGGTTTTTCTGGAGGTAGTCTTAATATCAGTTCAGATCAATAATCACCCCAAATGCAGCCAGCTGGTAAAAATATAAACGTTTATTTCTCCTTCCAAGTCTTGTCTCTTTTCTTGGGCCCGAATTGCTAGATTCTTAGAGGCCTATCTCTCTGCTTGGTTCCAAGAGCTCCCTCTGAATGTCTCCAAATACAAAGGTTTGATCTTCAGCCTCTGCCTCTGCTTTCTTCAGTCTCCAGCCAGCTCTACTCTTCATGTAATTCCGCTGAAATCTGTCCAAGAGCCTCTGTCTGTTTCTTTTATACGAGAGAGGAATTGTGGGATACGAGAGAGAGGGATTATGGTTTTCTCCCATAGTCCTCTCTGGCCCCAAGAGCTTCAAGGGAGGTATGAATTCACAAAGTTACAAAGTTTACTTTGTGAATCTCCCATACTTGTGAACTCCAATGAGTAAAGGTGTAAACAGAAGCATTGTATCAATTAGTTCTACTTAGTATCTTGTTTCAAGTTCTGGCCCAAAACATCTTCTTGTAAGATCAGATCAATAATCTATCAACTCTAATGAGTTAGCAGTTTGTAAAGATTCCAACACTGGACAAGTCACTTAAGCCCAACTGCCTTGCAAAACCAAACAAATAAATAACGCACTGATCCAAACCTCAGTTTTCACATCCATTATGCTAGAGATGGGAAGAATAATGCTTATATTACTTACCTCAGAGTGTCAAATGTAATAAATGTATGTGAAGCACTTTGTTAATCTTTCAGGCACAGCACAAGAGAGGCCTCCTCCAAGGAACCAAATATGCAGGTTTTAAATCAAGAAGTGCATTCAGATCTATTGCTTATTAACTTGTCTTCAACAAGTCACCTAACTAACCTCTTTGAACCCTTATTTTCCATCTGTAATATGAGATAATGGCACCTTTAGTATTTGCTTTCTATCAGTTGTGAAGTCTTTATGAAGTAATCTATTAAAATACTTTAAAAAGCTTAAAGTTCCATAGAAATGAGAGATCTCGATGGTAAGAATCAAGAATGCTCTTCCTTCTTAGTCACACTGCTTTCAGCCCATTCCCATTCCCTCTGCTCTTCACTTCCTATGCAGGGTTTCATATTTCCTTTTTGTTCTTCGTATAGGAGCAGCTGCAGAAGTGGATTCGGGGCAACGTGAGTGCATGTGCAAGATCTGTTTTCATATTTGATGAAATGGATAAATTACACCGTGGGCTCATTGATTCCATCAAGCCATTTCTAGACTACTATGAGCAAGTTGATGGAATCTCTTATCGGAAAGCCATCTTTATCTTCCTCAGGTTAGGATGTGGTGGAGAAATTTGCCTTGTTCTTTTGATGGGTAATACAGTACTTAGCTGTAAGGAAGGCTTCTGAACTTTTTTCCCTTTATTCCATAAATGCTGAAATCCTAGTCCTCAGTCTGGTCCACGTTCAATTTTATATCAACAGTCTATGAGAGAAGATTGAATCGATTAAACTGGAAACCCTCTTTGTGTCTGTTATGGTGTGGGGTATGGGAAATAGAATATCATAGAACAGTAGACTTAGTGGTGGAAGATAACTCTGATCTTCAAGTCCAGCTTCATTTTACAAATAAAAAAAAACAGGCCCAGAGAGAGGTAAGGACTTGCCCAGGGTCAGAATGTTAGCAGAGCTAACATTTGAACTACAGCCTCTTACTACAGGATCCAGTGCTTTTTCTTAGGATCAGGCTTGTATAACATTTCAATGGAGTTTTGTTATAATGTATTAATATATTGTAAATATTAGCATTATGATGAAGGGGTTCGGGATATTTACCCACAAAAGAATCTAACATGCAGATAAAATAGTGATTATTTACATATAGAAGGTTGTGTGGCAAGGAAGGGGTAGGTAGGGAAGTGTGTATGGAGCATTTTTGTCTCTTGCTTTACCAAAGGCCTTGAAGTAGAATTCCTGAATGTACACATCCTGCTTCATCAATACAATAACAGTATGACTTGATACACATCCATCAGATTGACAGTTTGTCAGAGTACAACAAAAAATTATGTTGAAGAGAAAATTTCAACTTTGACACTTGATAGAATCAAGCCTTGAATAAATTTTACAATCTGAGCCTGACAGCTGTGCTTCCTAATATCTTGGCCATATGTACTAAACCAGTGAATTTAAGTACAAAACTGCCCAGTCAGTTATTAAATATCAAGTTTTGTTAATAGGCATTTATGAAAAGCCTACCTGTACAAATTGCCATTAATGGTTAATAAATTAAAGATAATCTCTATAATATAATAGTCACAAAAATGGAGAGTAATCTTTGTAGAGACCGAGGCTTTCACAGCATCCAGTAGAAGACCATACATATATTAATAGCTTAGTAAATGTTTGTGATTGAAAAATAGCAGAATAGTGGAGGAAGGCATCATTCTAAACTTTTAACTGTTTTATCTTGGGTTCTAAAAATAACATTAAGCTTTTCTTCTTCACCCTCCCTTCTCTTCTCAAAACTCAGCAATGCGGGAGGTGATCTTATAACCAGAATGGCCCTTGATTTTTGGAGGGCAGGAAAAAAGAGAGAAGACATTCAGCTCAAAGATTTGGAGCCTGTGCTATCTCTAGGAGTCTTCAATAATAAAAACAGTAAGTATGCATAGCAGTTTCCTTGACTTGGCCAAAAGTCTTCTCTTGACATGAATTTTTTTTTTTTAATATGAAATTCTATTGTTGGACTTGGTTTGATTATTTGCTCTTCCCCTACCTGAAGCTGGATCAACATCCTTTTTATCCATTGATACAGTCAACATTTATTGAAAGCCATTAGACACTAACTCTTTTGCAGGTAACATCATTAGTAGTCAGATTCCATTGTTTTGCTAAAGAGTATTTAAGATAATGAATATTTCAGTGGCATAAGGAATTGCCAGGAAATTCTCTTACCAATGTAGGCTGGTATTTCCTGTAACCCATTGTCATAGAAAATTTAGATTCTGAGAATGTCAAAGCTGGGACTTAAATCCAGTTTTTCTTGTCTTTAAGGTAATCTCTTTACCCATTCCTCTGCCCCCCTTGGAGATTATTTACCTTCATTACCTTTATCTTACATCATTGTCTCATTAATTATTATGTAAAGCTGTCAAGCAGAGAAAAAGTGCTGAAAGGTCCTACCAAGATGGAAATAGAAAACGGTCCTAATGATGAACTGAGTCTCTTATTATATCCAGCCAAAATAAATTTGAAATGGATCCTCAACAATTTGGTCAAAGAATGCTGATTTTTCCACTGCAACAAAACTTAAAGATTGTAATACTAAGTTATAGAGAAAAATATTGTTATTCTTTTTCACACTGTTAAAATTACTGGTCTTTGTGACATTGAAGAAGTATTTAAAAGAGATCAACCACAAGTTGAATATCATTTCTCCTTAGACTTTTATCTAACTCAACTGTGATTTGTTTTATAGGTGGCTTGTGGCACACTAGTCTGATAGACAAGAGCCTCATTGATTATTTTGTTCCATTTCTGCCCTTGGAATACAGACATGTGAAAATGTGTGTGAGGGCAGAGATGAAATCAAGGGGTTTTGCTATAGATGAAGAAGTTGTTACAAGAGTGGCAGATGAAATGACATTTTTCCCAAAAGAAGAGAAAATCTATTCTGATAAGGGCTGCAAGACGGTTCAGACAAGGCTGGATTTTCACTGAGCTTTTTACTGTGAGAGGCAACCAGAAGATGCAGGTCTTGCTGTTCTGAAGCACTTTTTGAAGACCCTTTTTAGGAATCTGCACATTTGCACTTACTGACTTTTGGGAAAATAACTTTCTAAGAAGAGTGGATTTTAAAAACATATCACTAAAAAACTGCAGCCTAACTGATAGTTTTCAGTTGAAGATGGTACTTGAAAAATTCCACTCAAGCTTGTCATCCCTAACTGCCTTAAGTGGCCTTTACAACTATTTGTGTTTGTAATTATTGCTGACTCATAACGTCTGCTATGCATCAGAATGACTGTCTTAACTGAAGGGAGTTCCTTGGGGCTGGCCCTAATGTTTCCACGTAATATTAGGTGTTCATCGGAAAAATTATAGATTGGATTATTCTGTTTACTTTCTGCTCATTACACGTAGAACACTTATAACTTCTGGGAATGGTCATTTAAAATCTAGAGCACTCCGCAACTACAAAGGATACTAGGTGAGAGTATATGACCACATGTGTTCTTGAACTTGAAGAATTGTGCCATTGAGGAAACTTATCTTATTCTACAATCAGCCCATGTTTCCAAAGTGGAGGATAGAATCTCTTTGACCTTTTAGTCTGTCTATTCCTCCTCCTATGGTGACGTGGAGCACTGAGGTCATCTAATATAAACAACCCCTATTGATTGATTCAGTGTCCAGATCACAATGCTCTCACACACTTTTTCTGGTCAGAAAACTGCATTGTACCTCTAAACTTCAGCCTCATGTCTCTGAAATACATCTCCAAACTCTGGTACCAAATTCAAATTGCTTTGGGTGATTGGGTCACTAGTTCTAGTAGTCAAACACTTCTGCCTGTTACAGCTTATATAACAGTCAATCTTGGAATTTGGTCCCTGCAACTCTAGTATGAAATCCACAGGATTTGTAAATTAATAATGAATGACTCATACCTTGTATGAACATGCAAGTGACTCATGTCACTGAAAGGTTATTATGTCATAACTAGTATTTTCAAAGATATATTTTTGATAGTTCTGATATATGAAAGGTGTGAAAAACTATTTGATATAAGGAAAAATATAGAATGGAGTTAAAATTTATCCCTTTCTTCATACGGACTCTTACACTCAAGTGTAGTTTGAATTCCCATTACAAACTTTATAGTAATGTGAGTGAAAATTAAGATCTGATATGGTGGCTAGTTATAGTCTGCCTTGCCATGGGAACCTGAATAATATCAATTCCCCTACATGGACTGACTTAGTTGCCTCTTTGAGGGAAGTAAGAGTTTTTTTATTCCATGTGGGAACTATAGTTGCAGTGCAACTAGTTAATTGTGCAGCCTTTTTATACATAAAGTTAAGAGAATGAATATTTTTGTAATATGTTAAACATTAGAAAAATTTTAAAGCACCAAATGAGTCTTTTAATAAAATTCCCCCAGGATGGCACTTTCTATATTTTTAATATACATTCTCAAATTGGAATAATTAGCTTTTTTTTTTATCACCTTGTGGGTAGTTGGTCTTATGGTGACCTGTTTATTCTGTTGCAATAAACAGAACACATTAGTAACCTTAGGCCTTTGGACTGTTGTTTCTGATTTATAACTTAGAAAACCTGCAAGTAATTCTCCTGTCCCCTATCCCTCTATTCTGTTCCCTTAAAAGATGTGAATGAGAATTTTAAAGTATAAATAAAAATAAAGATGAAATTTTATCATTTGATATATGTCTTCCTTTCAGTAGTTTGTTATTTAGCAATTTTTAAACAAAAACACTTTTTTACTAGTTCTTTAATTAAACTGACAATTTTTATGAGATTTAGCCTGAGAAACGATTTTAAACTTATTTTAGGCTCTAAAGTTATAGAAGTTTGGAGAATAAAAATTGTATTTTTTCATAATAGCTTAGTAATATTGGGCAGACTCACCATACCTATGAGGAGTACAAAGCTTATTTTCATTCATGTAAGCTTAATCATTTGGGGAATCAAAATTGTTACATACAATGTTTTTGTCAGAACTTACAAAATCTTTTTCTACATAAAATACCATATTCATAAAACTCTTTGCAAACTTTTAAGTGCTATACAAATGCTAGCTATTAGGAGTAATGTTTAACAGCACAGAAAATGATTATATACAAAATGTGTGAAAACCTGGTGAAAAATTGAAAGCAAATTGATGTTTCTTGTCGTGATTCAGTTATATAGCACTTGTCTTTTATAAAGCATTTTTGTCATTTCACCCTAAAAAGAGATTATCTTAATTTTTTTACAGATAAGGAAATAGGCTCAGGTAGGTAAAATCATGTGGGCAGTGGTAGAGCTGTTAAGTACCAAAGTCTGAATTCAAGCCAGGCTTTGGAATTCAGTCTTGCCACTCTGCCATGCTGTCTCTTAGCCATATACAATTTGGAATCAAACTATGTTATTAGACATGTAAAGGCCCTCTTAAACTTAGGCATGACCTCCGTGCTGATTTGAGATAAATGTGTGGCTGTTTTCAAATAACTGAAAAGTTCTTAAGTGTGATTTAGTGGGAAAAGTACTGGCTTTGGGGTTCAAAGATCCAGGTTTCAGTTCCAATTCTATTACTTAAGAACCTCTCTGACTTTGGGTAAATTCCACTCTCCACTTCCAGTCTGTTTCCACATCTGTAAAATGAGGAATGGAAGCAGAAGAAAGGCAAGAAGAGTTCCTTTTAGCTCACAATTCCATGGCACTTTGTAGCATTTGTAGATTTGTTTGTAGCAGAAGTGCTCAGACCTAGGGCCAATGAGCAGAAGTTAGAATGAGGCAGAGATGTGCTTTGTGGACACTGTTCACATGGTAAAGTTACAACTTTTCTGTTACTGTTTGCATCTTGGTTAAATGATCATCTGTCAGTGAGGTTTTAGAGTTTTGATTTAGGTATGAGGTCAGACTAGATATCCTTCTAAAAATCTAAGACTGTATGAGTTCTAGATAACTGTCTTTTAGATGCAATTCCTAAAAACTTATTACCAAAAGGAGGGTGTATCTCCATGAGGCAAAGTTTTCTTCTAAAATGCATCATAATATTTAATCTCAACTACTTCTAGCTATCAAACAAATGTTCAGAATTTTTCTCTTCATTCTAACCCAATAGTTTATATATCTTAATGATGTGTGAAGTGTACAAGGCAAGGGCTTTCAGGACTTATTTTTTCCCCTGAAGAAATGTATTCACAGATTAGAAAATCAAATTTTATTGAAAAACCAGTTATTTATAAATAAAAACACTATCCTCAGCATCTTTATTAGATGCATGTACATTTCCAAGGTTTCCAAGCCAAGGAAGAAGATGGTTTTGTTAATCCCTTTATCATAAAAGCAAAAACTGGTCATTATAGAGAAGAGCTTTAAAATGTGGCAGAATTCACCACATATAAATAAGGAATGCAGGTACATAAAGAGTACAGTTGCTCTTCCTTCGGAGCAAGGCATCATGAGTAAAAAGTGAGATGGACACAAATGGGATATTATTTGGCCTTCCTTTTCATGTTTCTAGTCATATACTGAAAACATTCAAAATGCCATGTTACTTTCATTTGAAGAACAATACTGTTTTTACAAACTCACTGTTTCAGTTCTTATAAGTTTTGCTAATTACCAGTTTTAGTACCACTGCAATGAACTTGCTTGAAAAGACATTTTAAGGCTTTTTGTGACACAAGCACAGCCTCAAAAGTTCATCTTCTCAAGTAGTTTTCCTTTATTTAAAAACTCTCAGCTCCTGGGGGCAGAAGTGACAATTTCAATTACCCTCTTCTCACAGATTGCTTTCTCTCTATTCCTGTCCCTGGGCTACACCAATACAAATCTAGGAAATGCCTTCCAGATTACTGATGCTTCTGTACTAAAGACATGATCATTATCAAGTTGGGGTTTGTTGTTGTTGTTTTTGTAAATTCTTAAACCTCAAAATTTAAACTCTCTAAGCATAATTTCTCATGATGTTAAAAACTATTTTGAGTCAACTCATATTTTTCATAAAACTTACTTGTCTTCTTGAAACAAAAACTTGTCATTTGAAACTTGATTTAAAAAAATCATAGGCACTGTTATAAATATGTTAAATAATGGATGACTTCTTTCATTGGTGCTGTTCCCATATAAGTGAGGGAGGCAGATCCAGGTTTTTGAAAAGGTTCGATGGGTACTGCAGATTCTTCTGAATAAAAAAATGCAAGGAGAAATCCCTTTTTTTTTTTTTTTTTTTTTTTTATATAAAAGACTCAAAATTCATTTTCCTCCTCATCTAGGAAAAGGAATTTGGAAAAAGAAAAAAAAAAACAAGTGTTTCCATTTTGAGTACTTTCTTTTTCAATGCAAATAAATGCATCCTGAAATATTTAGTCATCATAATAATAATCCAACTTAGTATATACAGTTTTGCAGCCTTTATCAGAGAAAACTCTCTCCTCTTTGGGGAAGAATGTCATCTCCTCTGCTACTCTGGTTACAATCTCTTCATCAACTTCATAGCCACGAGATTTCATTTCAACTCTGATGCACATTTTTAGATGTTTGTATTCCAGAGGTAGAAATGGAACAAAATAATCAATGAGGTTTCGGTCAATTAGGCTACTGTGCCAAAAACCACCTGGAAAAAAGGGAAACAAAGTCAGTACTGGTGAAAGTTAACGTTCTTCTGGGAAAGGAGCACTGGAATTGCAGTCAGGACATGGATTTCAATTCTCATCTCACATATGTCAGACCTGTGACCTTGAGCAAATCACTTAACTGAGGAAGCTAGACCTGTTTCCTCATCTGTAAAATCAGGGATTAGAACAGATGACCCATACAGAATTCTGTATAGTCAGGGAATAACAAAGTCACTATTCCTGCATATTCTGTGGCCATAAATATCACTACTTGGCCCATACTCCAGAAGATTGGAAAGAAAGATAAAAAGGATCCGTATGGATTGCTTTTTTCATTTTCAAGAGGCAGAGTCCTGAAGGAATGCCTCTCAGTTGGAAGATGATTGAAAAATTATGGTACAACAGCACCACTAAAACAAATATCTCTGAAGGACTTAAGAACTCTGGACAATGGAGTGACAAATCCTGGCTGCACAGTAGTAATAATAAAGCCTACTACCCACCCACAGACAGAGGAAGGATGAACTCAGAGCAGAAAATGAAACAAGCATTTCTGGATCTGGCCATTGTATTTGTTAGCAAGATTTTGTTTCTTAATGTTATTTTCAGTTAAAGAGCAGAGAGTTGGAGGGAGTGAAAATATGTTTATTAATTTTTTAAAAATAAAAGTTTAAAAAAACCAAGGGACAGAACCCGATTCAAGTTTTAAAAAGTTAAAGTTAGGAATGTAAAAATAATTCTAGATGAAGAAGTCCACATATCCAATTCACTAGAGCTATTATAGCTCAAGAAAATTCCTTTTCTTCCACAATGAAATGATTTAAAATAAGAAAATAAAAAACTATGAAAATTGTTTTAAAATATTTTAGCAGCTCTGTTTGTGAGGGCAAAGAACTAGAAACTGGAGGAATGCTCATCAGATGGAGAATAGCTAAAAAAGTTGTAGAATATGATTGTGAAGGAATACTACTGTGCTGTAGGAAATGAGCAAATTGACTTTGGATGGAAAGATTTGCATGAAATACTGAAGACTGAAATTAGCAGAACCAAGAGAACACTATGTAAAATAACAGCAATATTACTCACAAAATAATTCAAAAAATTTAGCTATTCTAAGCATATAAGTATTCAAATCAATTACAAAGATCTATGAAAAAGTACAAATAATATCATTCTTATATATATGTATGTATATAAATATATATCATCTATACACACACACACATATATATATACATATATAAATGTGTGTATATGTCTCTGTCAAATGGTGGCATTCTCAAATGCAGAGTGGGAAGGGAAGGCATGAAGCAGTTTAGACTAAAATGTAACAAAAAAAAAAGGATAAAAATTATGAACATTTCCAAATGTACAGACTAACACCTAAAACATTCTAGACATGGAGAAAACAAAGTCCCCTCCTCAACCCATATATACAAAACACACACATACTGCTACTTACTATTCTTGTTATTGAAGACTGACACAGATAATGCTTGTTCTACATCTTTCAGCTTGATTTCCTCTCTCTGCTTGCCACTTCTCCAAAAATCTAAAGCTATATCTGTTATTCTTTCAGCTCCTGCATTGCTGTGAAACATATACAAAAATAAGGACTTATTTTAGTTGCTTTTAAGACACTTCAGAATTCTTTATTCCTTCCAAATCTCATCTTACCTGAGAAAGATGAAGATGGCTTTCTGATAGGAGACCCCATCTATCAAATCATAGTAGTCAAGAAATGGCTTGATAGCATCTATAAGTCCTGCATGCATCTTATCCATTTCATCAAATATGAAGATAGACCTTGCACAGGCACTCACATTGCCCCGAATCCACAATTGTAACTGGTCCTGGATTACAAGAAATCAAAAATACTCAGAGGAGACCTCAATAAGAATTACATATAAAATATATACGAATGTTACCCCAGAAGTAGCTAAAATATCTAAGGAATCTTTCTTTTATTGATATCACGTCAATGTCATGCCGATCTTTTTTTCCCCTTTTTGTCATAATTAGAGAAGAAAGAGTGAAATATATGATCCTGTGTATTTTAATGAGGAAAACATAGTCTACTGAGTTATAGTATGATAACATCCTATTGATTATCTGGAAATAAAACATTTTAAGTTCAAATTGGATACCACTAGTTGTAAAATAACATAAAGCACATTAAAGAATAACCTAGTGAACTAAAAATAGTGGAAAGACTTCTGTTATTTATGACCATAGAACAATAATATTAGTATATCTATACCAATGAAAGAAATAATGAAGAAAATCAATTTAAATATTCTTACCCATTCTCAAAGACAAAAAAAAAAAAAAAACCTCCCTAAAAACTTTTGGTAGTGAAATCAAACAAACAAGTTATAGAAATGGTACAACATGAACGAGGTTCCACTGGCAGAAGTTATGAGTTCTAATCTAGTTCTGTAATTAACTAACTATATGAGTAATAAATAATTTCCCCACTTTGGGCCTCAGTTTTATCAGATGAAAAATGAGGGACTTCTTTGCCAGTTGGATCCCTAAAGTGGGATTCTTCCAGTGATATATTCTATTCCTAACCTGAATGTTAATCTTACCAATTCAGCACAAAGGACACTTCTACAAAGCTCTAACAGCTTAACTGCTTGTGTATCAAATATATATACCACCACCCAAATGCTATAATTTTTAGGAATGTGCAAAATACAATATAAAACTGACATCAAAAAGAAATCCTCAGAGATCATTCATTTTTTTCAATATATTATCTCATGAACTTCACTGCCACCCACACGAAATCTTCAAAGACCAACTCCTGTGTAGAAAGAAAGAATTCCAAATTGTCTTCTTGCCTTATACTGTGTGATGTTTCCAGCGTGTGGAAAGTGCAATGTGGCCACAAATAGATGTACATAGTCACTGTTGAGTCCACCCTCATAAATATGCTCAGCTATGATTTTGCTGACAAAATTTTTCCCCGTGCCAGTCCATCCATGCAGGGAGAGGGTAAGAGGTTTCTTGGTCTTCGGGTTATTTATGAACCCAGACACGGCATTTAAAATCACTTTCTTTGCAAGGTGCTGTCCAAAAAGTTTGCTGTCAAGGTCCTTCTGCAATGCTGAGGAAAAAGCAAAACTTGTCATGTGCAAATAATCAATTGGTTTGCAGATTAGACAAAACATACTACCAACTAAGGGTTGGTTTGGATCTTCTGGAATGGAAACTAACTCTGACTAGCAGTTGGCTGAAATAACCTGATTCTTCAGCCCCCAAAAAATACTATGGAAGACTCTTCCCACCAGACTCCTTGCTGTTTCTTCCCTGCTGTAAACTTCCTATATATACCATGTCACCTCATCTTCTACCTTTTTCAAACAGGAACAAAAACTGTCATGAGTTTGCAAAACAGGACTCTGCCTCCTCAAAGTCTACATCACATGTGAGGATTAAATACTCAAATTCAATCCTACTTTACTGCCTTCCTCAGTTCAGGAAGAAAACAGGGCTCCAGTGTACCACTTATATAACTGAGGCAAGACTCTTTCAACATCTTTCTTCTTTTCAATTAAGATGACACTTCTATTTTCTCTTGTAAAGAAGGTTGAAGTAGGGTCTCCTCTTTTCCCAAACATAGAACCTCCCCCTTTTTTTTTTGGAGGCAGGAAGCAGTTCCCCATCTTGAGTCCCATACTCCTCCCCACAAAATCTCTACACATCTCACGAACCTCTACTACTTTTTTCATGACAACCAAATTATCTTCCCCCTTGACCTTACCAGGTACCACTGATCCTCATCCAATCTCCAACTTTTACTTTTCTCTGATCTCTCCCCTTGAGGAAGTACAATACAATGGGAAGACTACTGGATTTGGGAGTCACCCTGGTTTTAATTCTAACTTTGTTATTTTAATAATGGCTCACATTTCTAGATTACAAGGTGTTTTACTGATAACACTATGAGATGATGTTTTTTTTCTTTGTTTCTTTCATATGTAAAAGGGAACTTTTAGTGTGGAAAATCCCTTCATTGATATAGGTGGGCAACTCTGGTTATTTATAGATATACAATTTTCTAGGAAACTAGGTTAAGTGACATGCCCAGGTCATACAAGACTTGAACCTCAGCTGCTTTAGACTCCAAGACTAGCCTTTACCCACTACATCTTTCTTGCCTTTCCAAAAAGTGATCTCTGCCAAGAAGCATGGCCAGGTCTTGTTCTCACCAATTAAGATCGTGGCTCCAGACCAGTCAAACTGGACAAGTCATGCTATCTCACTCAGGCTTCTTCCTCTTTAAAACTAAGCTAATATTAAACCTAATATAAAATATAAAACCTAATCCAAAAACTCCCTCCCCTCTCTTTCTACTTCTTTCTTTGGCAACTATAATCAAATCTACACCACCACTTTTTTCTGGAAAGGACTTGCCAAACAGGCATCTATTAAATATTGCTCCAGGCCCCATGCTGGGTATTGGGTAAAGAAATACACAGAATGAAACAATGTCTACTCACAAGGAGTTTACATTCTAACAGGGAGAAACAAGGTCATATAAATACATATGGAATAAACATAAGGAGAGTAAATACAAAGTAGTTTGAAAAGAGAGGCCACTAGAATGTGAGGGAATCAGGAAAAGTTCCCAAATTGCAACAGAACTGCATCTGAAGGAGAGGGGCCCTAGGAGGCAGAGGGGGTACTCCAGACAGGAGGGAATGGCCAGGACAAAGGCCCAGAAGCAGGAGCCTCTAGGACCTACGGGGCTGTGGTTCCACTAACTACTTATCCCCCTCGCTTCCCCCCCCTTCCCCCCCAGCCATCATCCTAAAACCCTTTCCAAAAAAACAGGCTCCGGGGGAGCAGGGGCCACCTTAATTTCGTGATTTTCCTTTTTTTTTTTTTTTTTTTTTTGAATCCCCAGGGCTCTGTATGTTCCTGTTTCTCTCGCAGATAGGGGGCGCTGTGTGTACCCCTGAACAAGTCCCTCAGTTTCTACATCTGTAAACTGGGGACAATAACAGCACCTCCCTCCTAGGTTGACTTTAAGAATAAAATACGCTTAAAGCGCTAAATACAAGCTATCGTTACGATTTGTGCATTCATCTATTCACACATTTATTCATAAATTTCAGAATCTGGATTCTAACCTGAGTCTCAGGTCTCTATCCAGAGCCACAGTTCTCTCTAGCACAACATAATGTGTTTCCGACCACTGGGGTACTCTCGGGCCCGTGATTCGTCCTTGCTAAGAGACCTCAGTTTCTCGATCCGGTCAAACGAAAGGACTGAACTAAATATCCTCCAAAGATCCTTTCCAGCTCTCTAAATCCTCCAAGGGAGACTCCGCTTCCTCCCCACGTCAGAGACTGGGGGTCTCTCGGGGCCGGAGTCCAGCAATAGATGCTTCCTGGTCCCCCTGAATTAGTTTCCAGGGAGCACGGCTCATTTAGTCCCCATCGCCCCACTGAGTAGATGAATAAACTGAGACTGAAGAGAGGCAAGATGAGGAGCCCGGCGGCTGTCGCCCGCCTCCCCTCTCCCCCTCCCCCTCCGCTCCCGCCACCTCGCGTCCCAGACCCCGGGCTGGCCCTACCCTCGCGACTAAGGCTCCTCTTCCGGCCGCAGCACTCGGTGAAGAGGCAGTAAAGGCGCGGGTAGGAGATGTAGCCGGTGAGCACGCCGGCCAGGGCCAGCCCCAGGCTGATGGGCTCCACCGCCTGCACCAAGGACGGAGCCAGAAGGAGCAGGCCCAGGGCGGCCCGGACCAGCTTCATGCCCGGACCCGCACTGAGCCGAGCCAAACCGAGCCCGCCTTCCCGGCCGCGGCTTCAGCCGGTGCCAATGACAGGCTGCCGCCGCTTCCGGCTCCGCCCCGCCTCTACCGCTGGCTTCCATCTTCGTGAGGGGGGGAAACACTTCCTGCGCTTCCTCGGAGCACTGGCAGCGAAATCGAAGTCGGCCATCTTGGAATCGGGCAAAAAACCAACTTCCTTCTCACTTTTCCTTTCTCCGCCCCCTTCAGGCAGTGGTTCCCAGGACTATTTTACACACTTAAAAATTACTGAGGATGCTAGCTAGACCTGGAGAGAAGAAGACCTGAATTCAAATACGACTATGTTTCCTTGGCAAGTAAGTCATTCAACCTCTGTCTGCCTTAGGTTCTTCAACGCAAAGTGAGAATAGTCATCCAAGTCAGGGCAGCTATCTAGAACCTGGACTCAAAACAATGTGCACTTTTTTGTTTCATGAAAGGGGGTCGTTGTTAGCCCCCATTACCAAACTGCCCACCAGTCATGTGAATCTCACTCCCATGATGTCACTTACCCTGCAGTTCTTCATTCTACTTCCCAAATCCCCATAAATTTACCTGCTTGCTTCTTACTCTTTTCCTCTCTTGAAATTTAGCCCACTTTAATTGGTATTACAATTATAATAAAATTTTACCTCGGCTTAGAAATTATCCAAGCTTCCAAATTCTTGGGTGTTTTTTTCTCCTGAGGCAATTGGGGTTAAGTGACTTGCCCAGGGTCACACAGCTAAGAAGTGTTAAGTGTCTGAGGTCATATTTGAACTCAGTTCCTTTTGACTTCAGGGCTGGTATTCTATCCACTGCACCACCTAGCTGCCCCCAAGCTTCCAAATTCTTTTGGGATACCTGAACACCAGTCCAGGATCCCAAGATATTTTAGGGATACCCTCCATCCTGAACCCCAAGAACATCCCCATTTTTTTCATTTTACAGATGGGGAAACAGGCTCAGGAAGGTTAAGTGCCTTGACGAAAATTGCATAGGTTGTAAACTATTGCTAAGATTGGATTTAACCCCGCCTCTTGGTCTCCAGAACCAATGAGCATTTTACAAACTAGTCAGGCCCAGAAAAGGTAAATGCCCAAGAAATTAAGGATAATAAGTAGCAGAATTTTGATTCAAGACTTTGTTTCATTCCCTCACAGATCATCTAAGCACCTGTTAATATAGTGCTGCCAATGCTGGGTCCATGACCACCTCTTAAGGATCATTGGGTAGGCATTATGCTGAATTCTAAATATTGAATTTAATAGAACCACTGTTAGCATAGAAAACATGAGGATAGACTTCAATACCCAAAGTGGCCACATACTTCTCAAATCCACCAGTCAAGTGATGTAAACATTTGTAAAATGTGGTTTTTTTCTACTGCTGTTATCCCCAACACAAGCTTGAACTGAATGTAGAGTTTTCCTTGGGCATCCTTGGTGATGTTCTAGAAGCATCTGCCTTTGCCTGAATGGATTCCAAGTTAAGTGCATTTCCCTCTGCACATTGCCTTAACTTCAATAGGACTGAGTTTTCTTTTCTATAAAATGAGGTAACTGGCCTCCAAGATCTCTTACAGGCCTGAGGTTGTGTGATTCTTGACACAAAAACTGACTAGATGGTATTACTGCCTCCTACATACTAAAAGTGTTAGGAATACAAAGATTAAAAATGAAAATATGCCCTTAAAAATCTTACAATGACATTCAATATACTGAAAATACATCTCCATAGATATATACAATATATTTTTTTAATACCTGATGTGTAATTTCATAGGTATGCAGAACTCTCCCTACCAATGTAGATTGGCTTGTCAGTCAATCAGCCATCAGCCAATAAACATTAAGTGCCCATTACAGACCAGGCAGGGTGCTCAGGGTTAGGGATACAAAGAAAGGTAAAGCAAAATCTCTGCCCTCAAGGAGCACACAATCTAAAGAGGTAATCATGTAAAAAAACTATGTACAAAGTACGGACAGGATATACTGTAGATAATCAATGGAGGACAAATATGGAAATTTAAGATCATTGTACATGATAATCAATGGAGGGAAGGGATTAGAATTGAGGGAATGAAGAAGGTTCATATAGGTGGGGATTTAGCTAGAATTTGAAGTCAGGAGGTAGATATGAGGAAGGAGAGCATTCTAGGCATGGGAGCAGCCACAGAAAATGCCCACTGAAGAGATGGAATGTCTTGTTCAAGGAAAAACAAGGAAGTCAATGTCCCTGGATACTAGAGCATATGATGGGACAGAGGTGAGGGCCTTCGTTCTAAGGCATAGTTAAGTCAATCATGTCAAGTCTATCACTTATGAATGAAATGCCTGGCTTATGAATGCCAGGGCTAGGGCTCAACACCTACAAAAATTGAGATAAATGTCATCTTCAAGCAGGTTATAGTTTTTTTTAAAAATAGTTTTGTTTATATCATTTTCATATCACCTATTATATCCCAATGTTCCTTTTTTTGGGGGACCCCCCAGAGAACCTTTCTTTATAATTGTAATAGGACACTGACCAAAGAGGATTCACTCTTCCTGAGGTTAATTGCCTGTTTGATAAGCTTGCTTCTCAGTGTCAGCTACGGAAGAAAGGAAGGGATTACTCTCCTATTCAGCATACCCTGGCCATTTTATGCTCATTTACTAATTACTCAACAAAAAAAAGGCTTTTTTAGTTGCTTGCTAAGCCACAATGCATTAGGGGCCACACAAGGTTTTTTTTTTGTTTTTTTTTTCCTCTTCATGGTGGACAAGGTGATATCTGCTCTTAAGCATCTAGATAGTAGAGGGAGCATGAGGGCTAGCAACCTGGTCTCACACCTGGCTCTGAATAGGTCTTTTTCTTTTGTCCACTTGAGTGTGTCTTTCTTGATTTTAGGTGATGCATTGGAAATGAACTAAGCTGTGGACCCTGTAAATTTTGACAGATCAGAAGAGTCACAAGTGAGCAAGGATCTAGAGTCCATCCTAGAGTCTGTCATTATCATCAGCAGTAGCAGCAGCAGTAAAGAAGCATCAGCATTGCTATTTGGAGTGAACTGCCTGACCTCGTCCCAGCAGTGGTTAGATTAATAAAGAAGTAACTTTTTCAGCAGGTAGTTCACATTCCCAAGTAGGCTTGTGGGGCAAATATTTCCTGGCAGCAGCTCTAAACTGAAGCTCACTCTCTTCAGGCACTGAAGTGGTACAGACCCTATTATGAAAGGGATATTTGTCTTTCTCACCAATGTGTCTTCTCAGCAAATATCCTTTGGTAAAAGCTAACTGATATTATTGGTTAAATGATACCAGGATGCTCATCACTAGAGCAATAAATACTAATTGGGAAACGTGTTGGAATAGGGGATTGAGCCAATGATATTAGACATTTCCAACTCTTCAGGGATTTATTCCTATTAACCAAAGGAGAGACGGAGCCCGCCCTCTGGGGACCTGTCTGCAGTAGGGAGGCAGAGTGGGAGCAGGAGCTGGAATAACAATCCCAAGTGTTTAAGGACTACATAACAATAAAAGAGGAAAAGAGTACCGCAAAACTACACAACACATTTATGTTATCTGACATATATTCAGTGTCCACACCCACAGTCCTCCACATCTGTAAAGAAATGGTACCTTCTAATATCTCTTCCTTGGGTTCAAGGTTGGTCTTCATAATTTCACAGTATCCAGTTTCCATTGTTATTTCCATTTCCATTGTTCAATTAATTATACATTTAATTTCCTGGTTCTGTCAACTTCAGTTTACACCACTTGATATTTTCTCATGCTATCACCTTAGCTCCCATCTTCTCTAACTCACTACCATCCTTTTCATTTCTTCTTCTTAAACTTTATTCAGATCAATACTACCATTGCTTTTGGAAAGAACATGTCAATTAAATGTTATTCCCCTCACCATCTCTGAGACTTTGCAAACTAAAACAACCTTTCTTAGCCACCACTTCCCCCCTTAGAATGTTACTCTTTGAAGGGCAGGGACTGTCTTCACTTTTTGATATTTATATCTCCAGTGCTTGGCATATTGTAAATATTTGCTAAGTGCTTTTTAAATACATTTATTTCAACCTTAGATTGCTCCTTGGAGAAAAGTTCATCACTGTAATCATACTCACACCATTACAGCATAAAAGATTCTGCCAGACTCCTCTAAAACCCAGGTCACCTCCTGCCACACACAGCATCAAAGCAGGACTTTAGTGGAAGCCAGTCCTCGCTGAATTATCAGATCATGGAATTTTAGAGACCCATTTTCCTTTCTGAGCTGATCTCTACACCTCTCTCTGAAAGGCACAGTAGATACTGATTGAATGAGGGCAAGTCAATAAAGGAGTACTAATACATCTGTACTACAATAATCACCACTGTGACCCAGAGCAAATCATTGAATCTTGACAAACCTCAGTTTCCTCACTTGTAAAATGAGAAGATTGGATTAGACGACATCTATTCAAGCGCCATATCAACAATCTTATAATACAGCTCACAAATCTATAGCACTTCACAACTAATCACAAAACACTTTCCTCACAAGCCTGAGGTAGGTAGTGTAAGTATATTATTAGTTTAATGAATGAATGAAAAAGCATTCATTAGATGCTTACTATGTGTTAATCTCAAAAGGCAAGGTGAATAATCCCTCACATTTGTAAAGTACTTTACATTTATTCTCTTGACAGGCCCTAAAATATCACATTTTGGACCTGACTTTCCTTGAATCAAAATTTTCAGCCTGTAGCACAAACTTTTGGGAGCATTTTAGGAGTTTTCAAGCCTCCTATTTCAAGATGATCACTGACTATTCCTTCCAGAAGGAGGCCTATTTTGAAAAAAAGGAAGCCTACAATCCAAGTGGCAATGTTTTTTAATATCAAGTAATTTTGTGAAACATCAATTCCTTATAAATCAGGTTTTTAAAAAATATCTTTTGAGGGAGATTTGAAAGTTCATTTTAGTCACTCAGGTTCACCCCGGAGTTTAAGAATATAAAACCTTAGCTCCCTGGGCATCCGAAATGCCAGGCACCAGCAGATCTGGCAGAAGGTAAATATCTCCCAGATAGATTTGAAGTGTCTGGTTTTAATTTCTATTTAAGAATTATGAATTATTTTATGTAATTATTAAAACATCCAGTTATAACTTCTTGATAGAGAAATAAATTGTATAGAACAACCAATAAGATTCTGGGAAAGTCAGAAAAGCCACTGTTGTCTCCTTAACTCTATCCTGGATTTCTTTGCTGTTCTTGTTTTCTTCCTTTTAAAAAACAAGCACTACAGGATTACAAAGTACTTACTTGATTTTCACAACACCTTTTGAGGTAAGGTAATATAGTTATTAATCACCCCATTTTACAGACAAGGAAAGTGTGGCTCAAGGGGAAAGGAAGACTTACTCAAGGTCACACAGCAAGTGACAAATTTCTGTCCTGTGAATACTTCTTAAACAAGATTTCCTAACTAAGCTAAGAATCAATACTTGGGCATAAGAAAATAGTTTAAAGAATAAAATCACATAAATCCTGTGCCTATTTCACATGACCCAAATATCAAAAGAAAACCAACTTATTTACAAAAGAGATTTGGAAATAGGAACAAGAATACTATTTGACCAAAAAGAAAAAAAAAAGGAAAACCTCACAGCTTAATGAGGTTAATCCATATCTTAAGAAAACTTGGCAGGTAACATGCAAGATCATTACATTTGAAGTTCATATGTCACATTCATAAACATACTTATTTGCAAAAAAAAAAATTAGTAATAATTTT
The DNA here is from genome assembly GCF_016432865.1 of Antechinus flavipes. Taxonomy (NCBI): domain Eukaryota; kingdom Metazoa; phylum Chordata; class Mammalia; order Dasyuromorphia; family Dasyuridae; genus Antechinus; species Antechinus flavipes. The sequence continues at coordinate 501,074,118 of NC_067399.1, forward strand.
TAAACTCTAAAAAGATTATAAAACTACACAGTCTAAAGAGATCAAAAAGAAACAAACTTTTCTTTCTGTGATATTTACACTGCATCTTGTTCTTGACAAAAAATAAACTCTCTGCAAAAATCCCCTCCCCACCTACTCCCATTAAGTTAATATCAGTATCGTCTGTTCATCTTCTTAAACTTCTCATAATGATAATCATCGGTTGCCTTTTCATTGGGGGGGCGCTTTCTATTTGGAGGAGACTCTTAAAGAAAAAAAAAAGAAGAAAAATATGTCAGCCATAGCTTAAAACCGAACATCTTAGGCAACAAATATCAGCAGTTACTATGCACTTGGTTAAGGTGAAGGGAAGATGGCAATGTTCAAGTAGGAGCTTCCAGGACAGATTCCTGTGATTTTCTTGCTAGGGGATTCCCTACAAATGAGAACTGGAGAGGAGAGTCACAGGAGATAAAAAATTCTTCTCTTTTGCCACTCTGATCACATGCCTCTTAGAATACAGCCAAGGGAACCTCAAGGCCAATCCCACCCAGTAACAGATGTCAAGAGGACCAGGCCAAACAAGCAGACATGGATTAAATAGCATTGTTTAAGGCCAAAAATAATAGCAGTCAAAAGAGAAAGAAAATAGAAAACTATGATTTTTCTATTTAGGATAAAAGGAAAAGCCTAATAGTGCTGGGCTTTTGGAGATAAAGAAGGTAGGGCAGAGTCCCAGAGCACCTCCTTTCAGGGAACATGTTCAGGAGCAACTACCAATGGGGGCCCCTTGTCTGCTTAGTTTGCTGGGTTTTCAAGAGAAATATGCAAGATTTTGAAAGGGTTATAACAAAATCAGCCTTAGATAAAATATGCAGAACATAGTCTCTAAAAAAAATCTTGCTATTGAATGCCTTTTTCTTCTCTTTCCTGTCCTTGCCATTTGTCAAGGACTCCCCCCTAAATTCCAAAGCAAGGAAGTACAGAGACACTTGCTCTTACTCTCAGGTTCTGGCTTCTCTGTGTCTCCCACCCTGAGAGGTCGGGTTTTCGGCTCCTCTTTGTGCCTCCGAACTGGGGCGTTGAGCTCTTCATGATAAACTAATAGGGAATAATTGAACAACAAATTCAGCAAACATTGAGAAGCACCTACTGTGTGCAGCTCACTCACAAGTTAAGGACTCCAACTATGTTCCTGCCCACACAGTGGAACAGAAGTAAGAGAAAGGGCATTTGGCCTGGCCACTGTGGTGATCTGAGAGAGGAAGGCGGGGCCTGAGAGACACTTACATCGGTTGTGTTGCACATAATTCACAGCCATGTTGGTGGGAACAAAAGACGTTTCACTGTCTTTCTTTTTGTTCTGTTGCTCAGCCAGTAGGCGCGCCTTGGCATCCTCTGTCGAAATGATATTTTTTATTTTTGCACTATAGGGAAGAGAAGGAAAAATCACTTTATCTTAAAATATGGGAAATTCAAAAGCAAGAGTTAAGCCTGCCACCTTCCCTTCACCCTCACCAAGTGCACAAGAGACAGAAGATCATGAATTAGAAAGAAGCTGGGGGAAGAGTTCTTTACTAAGATTTTAACCAAGTCCACATGCAGAGGAGACCTTAAAGAGAAGGTACACATCCACATAAATAATTTTTGATTAATATATTGGTTTGTTACTATCCATACTATATTGTTAAATACATGTACTTGGTTACTATATTGATTTGCATTATTTTCTCTCTTTTAAAAAACAGCTGTTTTAAGCTGAAATGAAGAGGGATGATTAAGAAGGAAACTGAACTAATTGCTACCAATTTCACTGTTAAGAAGAAAGTCGGAGGCCTCAAGGATCAAAATGCCTTGTTGAAAGCAATATTTAAAAACACTTTTACTTTTAACCACAAGTGTGTGTGTGTGTGTGTGTGTGTGTGTGTGTGTGTGTGTGTGTGTGTGTGTGTGTGTGTGTGTGTGTGTGTGTGTGTCTTAGACTAACTTTGTGATTTTCACTGACATAGGGACTTCCCAGGAAACTTCCACTTCCAATGCAGACTGGTACCTGCGCTGCCACTTCTAGCTTCTGAGTTACCTGGAATACCAAAAGGTTCCTTGATTTGCCCAGAGTAACACAGCTAGTATGGATCAAGGGCAGGACTATTAACTCTGAAACCAATTCTTATCCCACTTTACTTTTTCATGGGAGGGAAAGATGGGGAGAAAGAAAACAACTTCAAAGACTGGGTTAAAAGAAGTAAGTGCTAATCAGCTCTCCAAACCACAACTTGTTCAGGGTATTGGTCCAGAATCCTTGTTAGCCCTCTCCAATTATATTTGCTATTCTTGAAGTAGCATGGAATGAACTGGGGACATTAAATTTATTTTTTATTTTTGCAACACTCCCCTTAAGTTCTATCTAATGTGAACTGGTCAGTCAGGTAGCAGTATATAAAAAGTTCTAGATTTGGAGTCAAGAGGGCATGAGTTCCAATTGTGTCTCAGACACTTACTAGGTTATAACATTAGTTAAGTCAATTAACTTCTGTCTACTTTATTTCTCCCATCTGTAAAATGAAAATGAAATGAAAACAGCACCTATTTCCAAGGATTGTTGAAAGAATCAAATGAACATAAATTGGAAGGTATTTTCCAAATGTTAAAGAGATATATATGCTAGTTATTAGAATGATTATTTTTATAAATATATTATTTCTATTGATTGAAAGGATAAAGTAAGAGAATGAAACCTACTCAATGCCTAAGTCCACCTCAGGAATGCCACTCAGCATCTGGTTGGACAGCATCTCTTCTGTTTTCTTAGCTGAGGAGACTCGGATGCTCTCGGGGAGTTCATAGAGACAGTCTTCAGCATTCTTCAACTTCACCTTCAGTTCTTCATTTTCCATAATTCCTTTTCTCTTCTTTAATTCAGTTTCAATGTATTTCATCCTAGAATATACCAAGAGACAGCAAGTAGCTTACAAGGTAGGCTCTGATTTATCACCCTTCGGTTGGTCCAGCAGAAGAAAAAAGCATATTGAGGGGATCTTCAGGAACTACAGGGTAGGTAGAAAAGGTTGGGAGAATGGAAGACAGAAAGGAAGATGATTTTGAAGCCTTCTAGAAATTCCAAAAATTTCCCTTGCTTTAGTTGGGAAATAGGACTTAGAATCCACAATAAAAAGGTAATCTGTTCACACCCTAGAGAACAAAAACACTTACATGTCAGCATCTTCATCTCTTCGATTGGTTTCTGCTGAAAATGATGTCCCCAAGTTGAGATCCTCCTCTTCATTAATCCTAAATGGAGATAGAAGTATCTTTAATGTTGCTTTGGGGGAAAAAAATTATTCAGTTCATTTAAAAAAAATACATTGAAGAACATTTTGTCAGTCCTTTTTTCACACCTGCTGTTTCTTCCAATCTCTCTGAGGATGTACGTGAGTCTTCCTACTACTATGAGCAATCAAAATTGAGTACATTCACAGGAAGAGAAAATGTTCTCAACAGTTTCTAAAAATGTTTTCCACCAACCTGTCCTTATTTCTTTCCTTAATTTTCTTCATGTCCACCATTCCACCAGTGTTGATATTAAAGGGATCATCCTACCAAAAAAGAATGATGATAATGAAGACCAAATATGGTTTGTAAGTTCCATGAGAGACAATGATCATTTCTTATTTGTGTTTTTTATTACCTATAGTATAATTATCAGTGTTTGAACAGTACTGAGTGCTAGACTCTAAAGCACTTAGGATTCTGAATAAGTTACATCAATAAATGTTGGTTGATGTAGGACAGATAACCTTTTTAGAGGACAACCTACTTTCTGGAGGACAAATATGCTTTACTGAACTATAAACCACACTTTTAAAACCTACTAATCTTCCAGGGTCATCCTTCCTAGCCAAATATCATGACATTCATCAAAGATGTCAGCAAAACTCACCACTAGAGTTGTTTCTTCCTGTACTTTCTCCCCAACCAGAAGGGCTACAGCACTGGGGGAAAAATGTGGGTACAATTCAAAGACAGAAAAATATAAAGCAGTCAATTCAAAAATTCATTACCCAAGCTGACAAAAAAAAAAAAAAAAAAGCTCATGTGAATAATGGCAGCCAAAAAGGCATGTTAGGAAAGATTATGTTTAAAAAACAAAACAAAACAAACAAAAAACCAAACCAACAAGACTAAAAGTGATACTAGATTTCCAACTTTACCGGTATGTTCTTAGGATTTAGAGGTAACCTCATCCAAGACTCCATTCCCTCCCACCCAAGTCACAAAGATAAAAAGGGCCAGCACTTGAACCTAGATCTTGTGATTCCAAATGCAGCCCTCTCTCCATGATCTTTCCAAATTGAGAGGGACTCAAAATTTCTGCCAGTTCCTTCAGTTCCACAGGATGTAAAAAATAAGATCGTGGTATCCCTCATATTCTCTAAATAATTTTTATCATGTCATTTTCAATGCAAAGGTCATTCCCTTGGTAGAGAAAACGGAAACAAAATACACGTTAAGCACCTCTTTTGTGTACTCTGTCTACTTCTCATTCTGAACTATTGACAAATGCCTAGAAAAAGCAGGGGAAGCCAGGTGGTAGATGAAACGCCTTAGTGTACAGTTTAACAGGGAAGATAGGCTATTTCAAGTAGTTGTACATTTGTTACAGCATTACACAAAGAGGACCCAGACATACTTTTCATCTTTTCTTCTGACTGTGGTCCACAATCCAAGGTGCCGGACCTACCTCACCCCTTTAGGTCGTCTCCTCAAGCTCTGAACTTCTTTGGTTTCCTCCAGTTTCAACCTGAAGATAACATAGAGAAATGATTAAGCAACTCAAAAATCAAAATGAAATAAGGTCTGACTGTGAGGCTCTTTCCCCAGGGATCTATATTTCCAACTAAAGACAGGTTAAGGAAATTTTCTTACCTGCTGTGGGACAACAGCCCCAAAGTGTAGCAGTTTTCAACCTTACCGATGTGTGTGTATCTTCATAGGAGAGGATTAGGGGAAATTTAAATGGAGTGCTAGGAATTAATTTTTGTTACACTGACAAATTAGATTTCAATATCTCTTTTATCGCCCTTCATTCTCCTCCTTTATTTCCTATATGTAACACTGTTCCCGTTTCTCTCAAAAGAGAGGAAGTTTAGTAAATCTCCTGAATACTATGGGATAGGATATAACATACATGTACGTCTATATATGTAAGAAGGAGAATAAGGTTCCAGGTGCCCACTTCACAGGCTCAAATGAGGTGACTCTGTGATGTAGCTGTCAGATACGACAGACACCGAGGAAAGCATGGCTATGCTGGCGACGACATTGGGAAGAGAACACACAGTATCTACTTTAGGAATACTAGGCACCCAACACAGTTTCCTGGCGAGACAACAGGCACATGTCCTGGATACAGAGAAAGGCAAAGCCAGAGTGTCCTCAAAGAGCTGCCATTCTCCTGCAGGGGCGGGAGGCGAGCAGAGAAACCAGGACTGGCCGGGGTACAGGGAGGAAGGACCCGGCGGCACTTGCCCAGGGCGGGCAGAGGAGACGACCACCCGGATAAAAACCAGGGAGCAAGGTATCGAACAAAAAGGCTCGCGGTTAGGGTCAAAGGGTCGGCTGCCCTCAAGTCTAGGCGGAGGTCTCCCAGGTCTGCAGGGAGCCACCCAGACCCGGGGCTCGGCAGTTTTCCGCAGGTCTTGCCCTGGGTCAGGGCTCCTCCGCACCGCAGTTCTGCCGCCCTGCACCCCGCTGCCCACTCACCGGACTTCTTCACTGTCCTCGTCCTCGTCCTCGTCCGAGTCGCCGTGGTGCTTGCGGAAGGTCTTGCCGGGCCTCATGGTCCCCCGCACCCGGGCTTCTCCCGGGGCCTGTCGCGGGGTCCCCACGGCTCTGCTTCCAGGTCTCGGACCTGCGCAGATGTTTGGGGCCGGTTCCGGCGCAGGCGAGTGCGGTCAGAGCTGCGTACGGAGTCCGCGGCTGCGGGCCCGCCTCCGGCTGCCAGGGCCGGCGCGGGGCGCTCCCCATAGGGCCGCGCGCTCGAGAGCCCGCCCTGCCCTGGCCGACCCCGCCTCTATTCTGCGCTGCCGCCGCCGCCGCCCGAGCCGCGGGGGATGGGAAGGAGCAGCGGCGGCTCGGGAGCCCGGTCAACCCCGGTGAGTTTGGGCTCGCGGGCTGATGGACGCCAGTTATCCTCGTAGAGCCGTGGGGCTGGGGAGGGGAGGAAGGCTGCGAACTTCTGGGAAGGACCCTTCCCCTTCCCCTCTCCCCGGGCTTCCCTCTTCTTTCATTCCTCTCTCCTCTCCTTCCCTCCCTTCCCTGCTCATTCCCTTCTCTATTCCTCTCATTGAATTACCGTCTTCTCTTTTCTTTTTCTCCCCTATTCTTCTTCTCCTCTAGTTCCCCTCCTCGCCTTTCTTCTTCCTATTCCTTCCACCCAAATCCCGCATGAGCAATTGTCAAAGTAATATCGATGTTCCAAATTCCGCGCCCTCCCCCCCTCCAAAAAAAGATGCTTTCCAACGGATCAGATTTGGGCAAAATAAAGTCCTAGAGATCTCCTTGCTGCTCAGAACCAAACATCTTCAATTTGTACCATTGATTCTAGTACATTTTAGTAATTATTTAATTCAGATGGTAAAGAACTATCTATTAAAAAATGAATGAGATAATACAAAATAATACTTTTAAAAGTAAATTTGGAGACGTAAAAGATTTTCCCAACATCCCACAGTCCTGAGATGAATTTTTTAAAAGGAAAAAAAAATTACACCTTTCCCTCCTGTTATTTTAAACCAAACACCACTAACATTTGCGTCAGGATCCAGACCGCTATCATCCCTAACCAATCAGCAGAGAGTTTTCTGTAGTTTTAGTTATCATTAGTATAGTAACCCAATGCAATTGGATTCTGGAAGGAGAAGATTCTGTACTTGATTTTAATATTTACTTGTAGTTGCCCTTAGCCAAGTTGTTTAATAATTCCACTTGCTTTCTTTATGGGTAAATGTCCGAAGAGCATAAAATCTCTTTTTCACAAATTCTGTGAGGATTACCTTCATCTTTTAAAAGTGGGTTTTTATTAGTCCATAGTAATTGTTCATTTTTTTTTTAAACCATAGGGGAGGTTATTCTGGTAGTTTGGGTCTTCAGCTAGCAAATTGTCCCAGTTTTAACAAAGTGGGTTCCCATTTACCTTCCTTTTCAATTGCCTTTTCCCCCCCCAGAGGTAGTTGGGGTTAAATGACTTGCCCAGGGTCACACAGCTAGTAAATATTGAGTGTCTGAGAGGTCGGATTTGAACTGAGGTCTTCCTCACTTCAGGACTAGAACGCTATCCACTGCACCATCTAGCCCCCCTTTTCAATTGCTTTTAAGGTATGCACCAATGCTGATTTTTTTTTTTTTTTTTGGTGCCAGATCTCATATCTTTGAACTGCCAATGTTGACTCGTACCTGGGAAATAAGGTATTTTATTCCTCTGAAAGGATAAAGCTTAACCTGCCCTGAGCTACAACATACTACAATATATCACACTAAGCCTGTAAAGTAAATGGCACTAGATAATCTTTAAATACAGATGAATAGTAGATATTGAGATTGCTTAGCTAACTAGCCCCTCCAAAAGTTCTTCTCAACTCTAACTTTGGCTGTAATCTAGGCCCCTGCACACTGACTATGCCCTTCAATTGAATAGGTAGCCTATCTCATAAGTTGGTACTATGACTAAATGATTGGCAATTTTGGTTTAGTGGAATTAGCACTGGACTACAAATTAGAAAACCTGAGTTTGAATTCTGGCTGTGCCGCTTGTTTGCTACATGATTTTAAAGAAATCACTTAAATTTGATGCTTCTGTTTCTTCATCTGTAAAGTGGGGATGATATCTGTATTACCTACCTCACAGAGCTGTTATGATGTAGATCATGGATGTAGATGATGGGGATATAAAGCATTTTATAAATCATAAAGTGTTGTTTTAATGTCAGCTTTTGTTACTATGAATTTAGATTTAATGTTTGTTGGATTGAATTGTGAGAATATTTTGATTTTTTTGTTTTGTTTTGTTTTAGGAGAGATATTTGTATGGTTTGAACTGGTTAGCTAGCTGTTTGCTTAAAAAAAATTGGTTTAGGTTAAAGGTCAGTAAAATTAATATTTGTCTTCAGGAAATTAGTATTTGTGATTCAGCAAATTGGTATCATTTGTGCTGATTCCTTAGTTGATTGGTAGGATGGTGAAAAGAGCACCAGAAATGGGTTCTGCCATTAACGTTCAGGGTGAATCTAGCCCTCAGTTTCCCCAAGACGAACAGATTACTAGCTGATGTATCATCATGGGCTTTCTAGCTCTAAAAAACTACACATATATCTAAGTGCCTGTTTAAAAGTCTGAATGATCTCTCTAGGACAGAGGTGTTTAATACAACACACACAGTCAGCATGTACAAGGCCCCAATATTCCTCAGTATATTAGAACATGAAAATTGGAAAATGTTTAACAAAATATATAAAAATACAATATAACATTAATAATATATGGTTTTCTTAAGTCCGTATTTGTTCTAAAAAGATCCTTATGTTTGGTTTAGTGGTCTGGTTTCTATTTGAGTCTGACACCAGTGTATATAATAATAATTAAGCCAGATCAGAGAGCTTTTTATATATATTTCATTTGATTCTCACAATGACCCTGACAAGTAGGTGCTGTTATTATCCCCACTTAATAGATGTGGAAACTTGAGGCAGATAGGTTGAGTGACTTGCCCTGGGTCTCACAGAAAGTTTTCTTTTTTTCTTTTTTTTGTTTTGTTTTTTTGTTTTGTTTTTTTGCAGTTGTTATGTGATTTATTTATTTATTTATTTTTTACAACATTATCCTTTGCACTCGTTTCTGTTCCAATTTTTTTCCCCTCCCTCCTTCCACCCCCTCCCCTAGATGGCAAGCAGTCATTTATATGTTGGATATGTTGCAGTATATCCTATATACAATATATGTTTGCAGAACCGACCAGTTCTCTTCACAGAAAGTTTTCAAGGCCAGAATAGAACTCAGGTCTTCTGACTTTAGAGCTTTATCTACTGTACCACCTAGTTGCCAAGGAATGCCTAATGTATATGTTGTTTGTGATTAAGCTTTGTGGATTTTCCCTATCCCTATCCAGTCCCCTTGCACTGTATAGGAAAACCCTGGCTTATCAAATCACTGTTTCTTGTGCAGAACAGTAATGTTGGATACTAAAAGGTTTTAGAATTACAAATTATGGTCTATGCCCTCAAGAAATTTACAGTTTAGTTGAGCAGTCTAGATCCTCACAAGTTAAATCATTCCCTTAACTAGTATTTATTGAGTTCCAACTCTGGATAAAGTACTGTGTCAATCATTGAAGACGATGAACATGACCTATGCCCTACTCCCAAGGACCTTCACTTTAATGAAGGAAATAAGATAAAAGGAGTAGAAATAACAGCAATAATGTTTATTTATTATATTGCTTTAAGTTTTAGGAAACATTTTCTTTCCAATAATTCATAACTATAATGCAAATTAAAATATCCCCTGTCCTTAGATTGTTGTTCGAATTTTTGTATTCTGGGCATCTTTGATAATGCCTTGAAGCAATAAATATTTAATAAATGTTTGCTGAATCGAGTGTGTAAAAATATAAATATTCATATTGAGTGTAACACTAAAAATATTTAAAGAACAGTCCAAAGCAATACAAGATGTCATAAGGTCATAGCTGATTGTGCAGCTAATTATGTAGCAAATAAATGCACCAGGAGCCCAGCCATCTCTGGGAATTGGGCAGGGTTGAGCTAGTCCTTGAAAGCTTCTTGGAGAAAATAGGGCTGGTGCCAGGTCTGGAAAGTTAGGCAAAATCCAGACCAGGAGAGAGAAGGGAATTTTGTTTGCTTTACCGTAACGGTCCTGTGCCCCTACCCCAGTTCCCCCAGGATTTCTAATACTCTAGTTGTCAGTGCTGGGACAGTTACTTTTGCGGGTTGGGTAGTGGTCTTTGACTTTCAAATGACTGGGAGATAATAGGTGCTAATTTTGCTTGCAAAAGCTATGATTGCTTTTCTTTTTAGTAAGGTTTTACTGATTATCTTAAAAAAAAAAAAAAAGTCATCGTCACTTTCCAGTGATCCCACCGATTGCATCGACCCCTATAACAAGTAAAGTCTACATGCGATCCAATCTTCGGCCAGGCCTGAAGATGTATTCATTGCATGTACCGCTCCTGAAGTCTCGCATTTCTGCAGAAAGGTTAAGCACGGTCCCTTTTCCCGGGAGGAGGTAACCAGGGCACTGGGGGAGAGGGCCACCCCAGTAAGCCCCAGGAGTCCCCGCCTCTCGGGCTCCGAGCTGGGATGCCTGCGGGCCCCGCCTCCGCCCTTGGCCTAGGAGCTGCTAGGCTTCTGCAGCTCGCGCCTCGAGCTCTAATGCTCGTGGGCTAGCTCTCCAGGTAGGAGGCACTTTTCTGCGCCCCCTGTCCCTACTCAGTTCGTGGACCAGCCCGGCGCGGCGCCCCTCCTCCCCAGCCTTCCCTTGGATTCTGTCCTGGTTCTGAAGGGAGTCTTTCCCCCTCCCTGAGCCCCAACCTCTACCCACGAATCTGCTTCTCTCCGCCCCGGGCGCAGTCTCGGACCCCCGGCCTCGGTCAGAAGGCGGGCGGAGCCCCGGGACCCAGGGTGCCGCAGCCGCAGCCCGAGGCCGGAGAGGCGAAGCGAGGCGAGGCGGAGCCCAAGGAGGCGAGGCCGGAGGAGGGGACCGGTGAGCAGCCGGGGCCCCATTTCTTCCGTTGGGAGACTAGGGGGAGGGGAACCAAACCCACCGCTTTGGAGAGTTGGGGTACAGGGGACAGGTTAAGGGGATTGAGAAGGGTTGAGAGAGAAAAGGAAAAATGGGGAGGGTTGTGAAGGTGAGGACACGGTAGAGCAGTCTGGGAGTGATATTTGGGGAGGTGCTGAAAAGGTTTAAAAGTAATGGGGGATTGTGGATGGATGGATGGCCTATCTCCTCTCACCTCAACTCCCCTCTTTCCCCCCAGATGAGGAGAAGTTTGTTAAACCTCGGCGGAAATGTGAGGGTTTTTTTTTTTTTTTTGGTGGGGGATGGGAAAGAGTGGTTAAGGTTAGTAAGAAGCAAGATATTTATATTTGGAAGATAGAATTGAGGGAATAAATCGGGGCGGGGGAAGCAAACTAGGCAGTTAGCGTTTGGAGCGGGGGATGGTTTAGGAGAGAGGCTGGAGTTGTGCTGGAAAGGGGATGAAGTGCATTGGTAAATCGGGTAAAAGAATTAAAAGATTAAAGCTGAAAGCAGAGTAGTCAAGAAATGTGTAGTACATGCAGAAACGAGGTAGAAACCAGAAGGAACTGGTGATTCCCGACAGAATTAGTTAAGATAGTTGCTTGGGACGAGAAGTGTTTCCTTAGGGGCTGCTTCTTCAGTCCTCTGTTCAGTTTTTGCTCTGCTGCAGTTCTTCTCTAAGTGAGCATTTATGGGCTGGGTCCTAGGTCAGTTAACCCTCCTTGGACTCATTTTACTATTTTTTGTTTACATGCTAATGGAAGTAATTCTGCAATTCCAAAGGCTGCTATCACAGCAAACACCTGTGTGGACTAGAATGATGCAGCAAAAGCTCTTTGAGAAAATGATGAGTAACACTCTGGGCAACAGGCTTCCTGGGTAGAGCCCTAGTTCTGTTGGAATTTGATGCTTGCTCATGGGCCTGCCTCCTCTAGACCCAGACCCTCCTTTGTCTAGGAGTAAAGTATGACAGCTGCAATTGATCTCTTCTGAAGGAGCATTTATCTTCACCTGCAGCCTCTCTTTTGAAATCTTAATTGTGTAACCTGGCAGCCTCCAAAGGAAGACTGATTTCACTATGAAAGCTCAGTGGAAAGCTTTATATATCAGTATGTGTGTGTATAACATTCTTCTCCCATTTCCCCTTTCATGTAGTGCTTCCCTCTCCCCCAGATCTTCCGAAAAATCTTTGTAAGGTTTTTTTTTGTTTTTTGGTTTTTGGTTTTTGGTTTTTTTTTTTGTTTCTGTCTTAACTTGGAGGAAGGTGGCATGTGAATTCTTTCCAGAAGAAAGAATGGATTTGTGTGCAGTGATATTGTAGTTTTTGTATGAATATGGAAGGTAATCGATTATTTATAGTATAGTGAGATTTGTCAAAAGTCAGGATGTCCATTTTAGCTCAAGTTTTCGAAGTGGCCACTGGAGGAAGAGGGAAGACATAGGAGCTTTGTTTTTTGTAAATTATAATTCGTTTTCAACAGGTCGTGAACAAATGCCTACTGAACAAATGCAAATCCTTTGCCAGGCACTCCATTTCTTTAACTTTTTCAAACTGTTTTTATTTTTCTAAGATAAAAATGAGGGCTCAGAAACATTGCAGATTACTGGCAAAAGCTGGATAGGATTAGTGAGCAGAAAGAAGTTGTCAGTTCATTCTCTGGGAAAAGGTTGTCCATTGATAATTAATTGGCAGTTCTTGATCTCTGCTGCATTTTTAGGGTTTGCTCATCAGTTCCTATTAAATGAGGATTATTTACTTGGCTTCAGAAGCAATTAACTTCAAGCTTAATTGATGCTTACTTGCAACCTTGCTTTTCTTTGTCTACTTATAGACTTTTCTTTTTAGGTTCTGTGAGTCTGGATGTTTGGCCTTGGGATTTGGTTCTAATTCCTACCTAAGTATGGTCTTCTTCTCAGGGACTTTGGTCGGATTCTACATGTGATGTGTCAAAAGAAGAAAACATTATTGGTGGGTAGAAAACTTAGCATGTGGAGTAATCCTCCTCAGCTCAAGGAATCATCTCTTAACAGGTCTGAACCACAATTCAAGGACTGTGGAGATGTGTGCTTCTTATGTTATCCTCTTTCTGTATGGCCTGGACAAAAGAGATGCCAATAGAAGCTGTGCTTAAGGTAATTTAATTTTTTTTTCTTATCAGACACATTGTAATTTTAATAAATGACTGTTTTAGGAAAGCGGTGATACAATTTATTATGATGACTGTGTCTTGTTACAATGAAAGAATCCACTTGGTAAAGTAGATAGAAATAAAAGGCATATCAGTAGTCAAAAGAAAAGAACACACATTTGAATCTACCATGATTATAAGTATTCCTCAATTTAAGGAAAGACTTTTGTTCTCTCCCCACCCTCCCCACCCCCATAACTAGGTGAGAGTCTTTTTCTTTTGTACACATGATATGATAAATGTGGTATTTATATAATGTAGAGCAGGGCTTATTAACTTTTTCCACTCCTGACCCCTTTTCACCTAAGAAATTTTTATGCAATCCTAGGCATATGTATATTAAGTATATTAAATAGGGATATATGTTAAACATTATTGATAATCATAATTTTATTTTAGAACAATTTTCTAGTATAAATGTAATTTATACCATTTATTAAAGAAGAAAGCAAATTTATATACAAATGAGATGGATATGTTTGTTTATTTTTATATAAAGAATTAAATCTTAGTGGAATATTTGATACTTTTTACTGTTGCAAAAGGCCCATGGTTTAAGAAGCTTTGATGTAGAGCATTTCTTTAGAGAGTTACAAAGTTTTTCTGGAAGCTCCCTTGAATTTAAGCAAAAATGTAACCAAAAAAGGCTTTTTTGGTTTTGTTTTGTTTTGAATCCTCTACTTCAGACTGCAGATTCTAAATGCAGTATAGTTACCCACAAGCTTTGGTAATCCTGCAGAGGTCAACATTTCCTTCCACACTGAATGAAAAGAATTTAGTGTTTCTTTAATAGCTAGAGGAGGTCTCAAGTCCTGATTTCCCAATCTCAGAGGTAAACAAAAGCAACAACAAAAAAATAATTTATTAAGTTCATGCTGGAAATGAATTCTTTTCAAAATCATGGCTAGGTTAGAATGTGTTGGAACAAACACAAGGTAAATATAGTTATCTGAGAAGAACTGAAGAAAACTTTTTAGATAGTAGCCTATTGTTAAGTCTACTTAAATTTAAAGTAGATATGTTAATAATTAAGGAGTCATCAAAGTTTTATCACCCTCAGGTACCTACTAATACAAAACATTAATATTGTAGATTAATAATAATGGTATTAATGATAGATTTCTTTTATATAATACTTTAAGTTTTGCAAAGTGCTTTACAGATATTATTTTGTCCTCATAGCAAAGATGGATACTGTTAATACTCTCATTTTACAGATGGGGAAACTGAATTAGACAACAGTTAAATTACTTATCCAGAGTCACTCAGATAGTAAATGTCTGAGGTCAGATTTGAACTTGGGTGCTCTATTCACTGAGCCATTTAGCTGCTTCCAAACATTTCTTGATTCAAATCAGAATTAATGAGGGTAACTCCAATTCATTTTTTTTTTTTAAAGCAGGGGGACTTAGCCAAGTTGTGCAGATTAATCATCCTTACTATGGATTTTATTTATTTATTTATTTACCATACTATTGTGCAGTTTAAATGTACCAGTATGTAGCTATTAATTGCTTGCCAACCATAAATTATGATTTCTTTATTTTTGCTATTTTGAGTTTCCATCTCTGCCAAAGTGTATTGTCTGTATAAGTTGCAAAACTATAATATGATTGTGAAGAGTATTGATCACTGACAAACACTGAACAATGGAGCAAGGTGTTCTGTTAAGTTGATTGTTGTCCTTGGTACTCAAAGAAGACCAAAATGATATCACTCGGATGGGGTCAAGGTACAGTATGTCCAACTGTGGCTGCTTAGACCAATATAAGCTTGGAAGGCTCTACCACAGGATGAGCTCAAATAGTTCATATGAATATTTGGAGTGGAAATGTCCCTAAATTTACACATTGCTGTCTGTTAGGATAGGCTACATTTGGCAAAAAACCTGGTCCTTTATTTCTCTGAGAAAAGAGAGTCCATCCATGGTTTTTTATCAACAATAAGATGATTCAGGCCAGTTCTAATGATCTTGTTATGAAGAGAGCCATCTATACCCAGAGGACTGTGGAAACCGAGGATGGATCACAACATAGCATTTGCATTCTTTTTATTGTTGATTGTTTGCATTTTATTTTCTTCCTCATTTTTTTCCTTTTTGATTTGATTTTTCTTGTGCAGCAAGATAATTGTATAAATATGTATGTATATATTGGATTACTTTGCCATCTAGGGGAGGGGTTAGGGGGAAGAGGGGGGAAATTGGAAGACAAGGTTTTGCAAAAGTTAATGTTGAAAAAAGATCCATACAAGAAGTTTGGCAATTGTCAATGCTGTAAAGTTACCCATACATATAATCTGTAAATAAAAGGCTATTAAAATAAAATAAAAAAGAAAAGAAAAATTATCCATGCATATGTTTTGAAAATAAAACGCTTTAATTAAAAAAAAAAGAATCAAACAAAAAAAAGAAAAGAAAAGAGAGTCCATCCATGAGGATTTTATTTCCTTCTCCTTAGCTCACAATCCCTGCTCATGTTTTCTTAGTTTTTCCTCCATTCTCTGAAAGATGGTGGCTTTCTTGTTGAAACCAATCTCTCTTCTTGTGCTTTTGATCTCCAGTCTCTTCCTGGAATTTGTTCCCTTTGTCATTCCCTGTCCTTTTTTTTTTTTTTTTTTTTTTTTTTTTAATCTTTCTATACATGGCTCCTTTCTCATGCCTTAAAACTTGGCTCATAATTTAAATGACCTTCACTTGATTCTGCTGTGCCTTTGAATGTTTCCTATATCTCTTTCTTTCTCCATCAAATTCCTGGAAAGGGGTCACTTAATTACCTCCATTTCCTTACCTACCATTCAGTTGTCAATCCCTTTACAAACCTATCATTCTAATTTCTTAAAGATGACCAACAATTTCTTACCTGCCAAATCCATTGATCTTTTTTCAGCCTCATTCTTCTTGGCCTCTTGAAAGCTCTGCTTCTCTCTACTATGATAGTCTTGGTTTCCTCTCATTGTTTTTGAACAGATGTGTAATTTCATTGGCACAAGGAGCTTCAGGTAAGGGATTTTCCCTGATACAACTGCTTTTCACCTTTGCAGCTATAGAGCTGTCTAGGGTACTGAAAGATTAAATGTCTCATCCAAGGTCATATAACTAATATGAATCAGAATCCAGGTTTTCCTTATGCATATGACTCCCATGAAGGATCATATAATTGAATGTGGGGGTCATGAAAAATTTGACAACAATAAAAGGTATCGAATATTTTACAAATATTTAATTATATAAAAATAAATACATATGTCCATCTCATTAGTATGCAAATTTGCTTTCATCTTTAATAAATGACAAAATTATAAACACATATATGCACCAAATAATTATTTTAAAACAAATTTCTGATTTATTGTCAGTAAATGTTTGATTTGTATGTCTTATTTTACATATCTATATACGCAGTCACATAAACATTTCTTGGATATAAAAGGATTGCAAGTGGAAAAAGTTTAAAAAGCCCTAGACCATACTTCTTCAGCTCTTCTGATCATTCCTCAGTATTCTTTGGATGGAACATTATCCTCCTCTTCACTAAATATGTGCAACTCTTAAAGCTCTTTATCATCTAGTCTTCTTTCTAGATATCCTTTAGTCTTTTCTCCTGTGATCTCATCTGCTTCCATGATTATAGATCATGACTCCCCAAATTATCTCTTTCTTTCCTGGAATCTCACCTGCATGCTGGATGTTTCCATCTAAATGTCCTGTAAGTATCTCAGATGATGACAGAGCAGATATTTGGAACTGGAAGGCATCTTAGAAATCATTTAAGTTTTAGCCCCTTCATTTTACACATGAAGAAACTGAGATTTAGATGTTATATGATTTGCTTAAGATAGTAAGTTATAGAGTTTAGATTTGAGATCCTCTGATTGTACTGATGAGGGGAGCCCCGAAACTCTTTCTCTTTCTCTTTCTCTGACTTTGGGAATGAGCCATGAGATAGAACACTTGAGAAACTCCTTCAAGGAGAAATTCTCCTTGAACCCTGCCTCTGTGAGACCCGAAGATAAACCAAGGGAACCAAGATAAAGTGATTTATCTTGATAGGACTAGTTGAAGTAATCTCATTTAGCTGGAGATCTAGATTTCTATTCTATTGTTAGCTCAAAACTACTCCCAGTAAGTGGTCTCATCTAGGCCTGGGGACAGTGACAACATTGAAGGAATCCCATTGTCTTGAAACTTCTGTCACAGATTTTCTTATAAAAACAGCAATTTTCAAATCATTTCTTTGCAGAGGATCTAATATACCATGCCAAGGAAACTCTCTCTCCCTGGCATAGCTGCAACCCTCTGCCCACTGAAATGATATTCTCTTTCAGCATTACCCTCTCTTTATCTCACCTATTTCCTTCACAAGACTTTATACCTCTCTGTTGGAATTTCTGTACTAGAAACTTTACTTCTCTGTCAGGACCTTGCCACTAAGGAATTCAGTCTTTCTATTCATGCATAGCAAAGGCTGACTTCCCAATGCCAGTAATAAACTTCTTTTACCAATTAGGTTTTCAGGTTCATAAATTCCTTTATGAAGGACCTTTGCACCATCAGAAGGGGGTTCCCATATGCCAAATTTCAAGGGAATTTAGGGAGCCAAACCTCTTCATTTGGTTCCCTGAACCCCAAACCTGCCACTAACCTCATCATTTAACTCCTTGACCACTAGGAACCCAAATATCATCATTTCCATATCTTTTCTGCCAAACTCTTCTTCCTAGCTTTTATTTTATGAAGAGTTATCATCATCTTAGATACTCAGGTTTAATATCTTGGGTTATGCTTGACTTTTCTCTCTGTAGCTCCCATATTCAATCAGTTTCCAAGTCTTGCCATTCTTTTTCTACATCTCTTGCACCTAGATTCTGCAAACTTATTAGTCTCAACTCTAGCCTAGACCTTTACTATCTCTTGCCTGCATAATTGCAGTAGTCTTACAGTGGTTTTTTTTCCTGCCTATAGTCATTCCCCTGTCTAGCCCATTCTCTACACAGTTGCCAAATTGACATCACCCAATTAGATCTATGTCACCACCCTACTCAAAAGCTTCTGTAGTTTTGTTGCATCTAGGATAAAATACAAACTCCTCAGACTAGCATTTGAAGTCCTTGTGATATTATTCCCATCTACATTCTCCTTTTCATTTACTATTCTTTTCTTTCTTTTTTTCTCTAATCCCATAAGAATGGATTACTAATTGTTCTTCACACCATGACATCCTTTCTCTCACCTTTGCAGTAATGATTACTGGTGTGGAGGAACTTAATCGTTTGTCACCTTCAACTCTTAGAATCCTTAGCTTCTTTTAGCGCTTGACTCTAGTGCATTCTCCCATATAAAACTTTTTGTGTTCTCCCTAGTTATACTGCTGCACCCTCTCATCTTTGAAATTGCTTTGTATAAGTTTTGGTTTTTTGGTTTCTAGTACACATTATATTTTCCAGAAAAATGTAAACTCCTTAAGGGAAAAGAATGTTGCTTTTTAATTTTTTTTAATCTTTGCACATTCAGCTCCATTCTTAGCATTTAGTTCATAATAAATGCTGGTTGAATTGATTTGTTCTGAAGTAGTTAAAAGTCTAAATTGTGAAGAGAGAATCTATACAAAGGTAAATAACTTTTCAGTAAAGCATAAATACTAAATGAGTGTGATAGCCTCTGGGGAGAAACTTTTGAAAATGCTGCTTATTCTGTTTTAGGGGATGGAAAGATAAGGAATTTAAAACTTGAAGCCAATCATTGTCCTGTGATTTGTGGATTCAGTTTAAATATTGTTCCCTTCCAAATGCCACTCCTTTTTCAAACAGTTCTTTTTTAGGTACTCTAGTCCTCCCGGGGAGTTGGAGAAGGGGTGGATGGAATTTGTTGTAGCCACAATCTGAAACCTTAAAAACTTTGAAGGATGAAGTAAATTGTAATAGGTTTGTGTTTCTGGAAACTTAGGAAAATTCCAAATGATAGCTCCTTGAAACAAAATATGATTGATGAGCTAGGATGGAGTGTTTGATAAAAAGCCAAGCCCATCCTAACTGAAGGGATTTGAAGCTGAACCCGAAAGGGAAAAGAAAAGAATAGTATTTTTGGGCCAAGACTAACAGCCACTGCTCTGAATCCACATATCCTCCTGTAGCCTCTATGGAATTCTCCTTAATAGGTCTGAAGGAATCTGGTGAAGTCCAGAGGGCAGATAATCTTGCTTGCTGAGCCTGAGCTGGCTTCAAGGCTGAGCAATTTCTAGTTGTCAGAAAAGTCCATTGGAAGTGTTGGCAATGTGCCTAGTCTATCTGCAAAATAAGATAAATTAATCTTAGAAATTAAAGGTCTATTTGGCTTTATTGTTTGAATGCTTCAGTTTGCATGGTGAACTACCCTTGATGGAACTTCAATCCAGGTTTCAGATCTCAAACTAGATTGTTTTTATTTTTATTTTATTTTATTTTTTGCTTATTTTGCTGAGGCAATTGAGGTTAAATGACTTGCCCAGGGTCACACAGCTAGGAAGTGTTAAATGTCTGAGGTCAGAGTTGAACTCAGGTCCTCCTGACTTCAGGGCTGGTGCTCTGTCCACTGCACCATCTAGCTGCCCCTAGATTAGTTTTAGAGAGTTGCATGAAGTAGCTAAAAGATAAGTGACTTGCAGAATCATATAGTTAGTAAATGTAGAGAGGAGATTTAAATCTAGGTTTTTCCAATTCCAAACTATTATAACCTACTTCATCCTTCAAAGTTTTTGAGGCTCCAGACTATGGCTACAACCAATTCCACATACTCCTTCTTCAACTCTCTGGGAGGGCTAATGTTCCTAATAAAGAAGTTTGAAAAAGGAGTGGCAGTTAGAAGGGAACATTAGTTAAACTGAATCTGCAAAACACAGGACAATGATTGGTTTCAAGTTTTAAATTCCTGATTTCAAATTTCTTAACCAAAGGTTTTTGAACTTAAAAAAAAATGCTTTGATAACTATATTTAAATGTAATTAATTTCTTTTATAATTAGCATATTGTATTTTATGCATTGAAAAATATGATTCTCAGAATAGTTTTATTGGCTTCCCCATAATACACAGAGGTTAAGAACCCCAGCTCTGGAGTGTGGCATTTTATAGAAAACGACTATACGTCCTGTCTTACAGGGGTTTGTTAAATATTGATCACCTGATATTAGAGGCATCTTAAATTTTTTTTTTTAAATCTGCATAGGTCTGTTAAACCATGCAGCCAGATGGCCAGGGGATGGAGCCCTGGACTTGGAGTAAGAAAGACTTGAGTTTAAATCTTGTTGCAGACTAGCTGCATGACCCTAGTTAAGTCCACTTACCCTCCCTAAGCCTCAATTTATCCATCAAATGGGAATAAAATAGCACTCAGCTCATAGGGTTAAATGAAATCATATGTGTAAAGTGCTTGGTAAATATTAAAAAGCAATATTCATGTTAATTCATTTTCAGTCATGTTGTAACCCTGGCTGGGGTTTTCTTGACAGAGATGCCAGAGTGGTTTGTCATTTCCTTCTCCAGCTTAAGTTACAGGTGGGAAATTGAGCCAAAGAAGATGAAGTGACTTGCTCAGGGTCACATAGCCAATAAGTATCTGAGGCCAAATTCCAACTCAGGAAGATGAGTCCAAGAGAGCCAGGCCTGGTGCTCCATCCACTGCTCTGCTTAGCTGTTCCAAATATACATGTTGTTATTAATATTATTGTTTATTATATATTAATATTAATAAAAGTTATTTTTTTAAATAATGAAAGACTGGTATTTGTTTTCTTTTTTCTAGGCTCTTTGGTATAATCCTGATCAGCTTCTTCCAAAGAAGTTGAAACGTTGAATCATCTATAGGAGAATGCTTACAACTGCTCAGTGGATTCACTTAGAGGTATGGCAAACCAGATTCTCACAGGTGATGGATGAAATTGTTCATTCATGACAATGATAAAGCCACCTTTGGAGATCTATGTGATTTCTGTTGAAATACAGAAGAGCTACATTAAGTTATTATACATATTGCTTTTTTGTCTGAATTAGCCCTGCTTTTATAAATAGATCCACTTACTAGTTTAATCAAAATAGATTAAATGCCTCTATATGCAGTGCCTTTGACAAGGTACTTGAACTCTGCTTTGGCTTCTTAGATTTAGAAAGTTGTTTCTGAATGACATTTCCCAAAAGGAATCCTTAGTAAGGGCTGATTATGCTGCTTTTACTATTATTTGTCATTATTTAATAATTTTAGGTACTCCTTTTGATGAAGTTGTTCACAGAATATAAAACGTTTTGTTTCTCTAGAGGAATATTTAGGAAAATTTGGATAGAAATGTCTGATCTTTTTTCTCTGTAGCTCTTATAAATATAATCAACTTTCTTGTATTGCTCCCTAACAATTATCAAAGGAGAATATTCACTGGGCTAAAAAATTTGATTCAGTCTAAAAAAACAAAACAAAAAACCCAGTAGCAAACAGTGTCTAGTTTTGAGCATATGGGTGTTTATATTAGTAGTTAACTTTTTTTCCCCTGTGAAATGAGGCTAATCAACTAAAGGTGACTTTTATATCCTCTTAGGTGCATTAGGGTAAGAATGGGAGACTCCAGGGAATTTTGCCCTCACCTTGATTCTATAGGTGAGGTCACCAAAGAGGACTTACTACTGAAATCCAAGGTAAGATGTCACACTTTTATAGGAGATGGGGTCTGGTTATTGGACTTGCTCTTGGAGTCCAGAAATGACCTGTATCAGTGGAAGGGTTCGACTATATACAAAGACCTCCTGATGCCAATTTCTTGTGTCCTCATCCTCCTTCCATCTTTTTGAACATATTGACATCCTGTTAGGAGGCTGTTTTCCTGGTGATGTATTCTAATGGCCAACCATGATGAGTTGGATCAGTTTGATTTTAATTTAGCTAATGGTAATGCTCTCAAGCCATTGGCATTTGGAAATAATATATAAATACTAATACAAAGGAATACTCATTGGGGATTTGGTAAATTCATTTAAAATGAGAAGATTAAGGCATCATTGGGCAAAATACTTCATATATTTGCTGTTGCCCAGAAAGGGCTGGTTGGTCCTTTTATCCTTCTTTCGTACAACCCTTGTTAGAATGTGGCATGAGATGAAAGCACCCTAATCTCTTTCCAAGTGAATTATTTTTCTGAGTATTAAAAGAACAGTTGTGAGTGCCACATTTTAAAGGCCATATAAATTAGTTTATGTCCAAAAGAGTACAAAGCCTTTGAAAGCCATGTTACATGAGGGACCAAAGTAATGAACTTCCATTTTTGGAAACACCTAAGCAAAGACCTAATCCCAGAATCTTTGTAAATGGAATTCTCAGTGTGGGACTTGGGATTCAGGGTCTTTGGGTCCTTTTCATCTCTTAAGAGTTTATGATTTGGAGCAGCTAAGATGGCATCTATCGATTGATAGAGTACTGGCCCTGGAGTCAGGAGAATGTAAGTTCAAATCTGGCCCTTTTTCTGGTGATCTGTACATCTCTAGAACTTCTCTGTTTACTTTCAAGAGTGTCATGAAATTCTTGAAACAAAATTAACTTTAAATAATAAAATACTTAGAGGAGAAAAGTATGGCATAAAATCAAACAAGGTATAAAACACATTGAAATTCCAAAGCTGTTGAAAATCACGGGTGTTTATGTTCGCTCTCTCTATAGCATGAATTGCACCCAAAACAGGATGTTTTTATAATTTACCTTCAAGAACAGACTTAATAAATATCCCTTTAATCAGTGATTACCAATTTAGTGACTGTTTTCTAACAGTAGCCTTTTAAATCTCAGGGCTTTTTTCTAGATGTTTTCTTAGATTTTTGTTTTACGTGTCTTATATTCTTTTAAAACTAACCAAACAAAAAATAGCTCTTGAGTCTTGTGACAGAAGCCTGTATAACCTCTGGGTGCGATTTGGAATTTCTCTCAGAATTAATGAGGTATGCAGTGGAGATGGAAATTTAGGCTGGGAACTCTGCCACCTGTATTGTTTTTGTTTCTGTTACTACTATTAGACTTTGAATTGATCACCTTGCCCTCTTTGAATCTCTCACTATCTTCACTTTTAAAATGAAGGCATTGTGTGCATTATCTTATGTTTTTGCTTTAAGGCTATACAGCAGTGGTATCAAACTCAAATAGAAACGGGGGCCACTAAACAAGTAGGTAAGGATCCCTGCCCACTACATATTGACTGAGAAAAACAACCATATTGTTCTATTGTATTTTTACATATTTTGCTAACTATTTCCCAATTACATTTTTATCTGGGACAGCCTGAGCTTTCCATGTAACACCTCTGCTTATAAGCAGTCTCTAATAATTGGATCACATAGACAGCCAAATTCCACCATCATTAGCTTCTGGAGACAAGTAATAAGGCATCCAGTTTTATATTAGAACTGTTTGCCCCTCTGTCAAAATTAAAGCCTTTGTGTTTTTATTTATCTATGGCTTGTTCTTTTTTAGATTTGTTTAATCAAGTCCTGCCCCTGGGGACTTCCCATTTGGCAGAGGATACCTGGTCATTACCTATGGCTTCTTTTTAATGCAGATTCCTTAGTCTTGTTTCAACAGTTGACCATTGGCCATTTTGGGGCACCTAAGTGATAAAATGGATAAAATAGGCTTCCACCTTTGGAAAACTTGAACTCAAATGTAGCTTCAGATATATCCTAGTTGTATGACTATGACAAATCACTCTATCTCTTTTTTCCTCAGTTTCCTGCACTATAAAATGGGGAAAACAGCATCTGCCTCCCAGGGTTTTTGTGAGAATCAAAAGAGATAATTAGCACCTAGCAGAGTGTCTGGCACATAGTAGACTTTGTATAAATGCTGATTGCCATGATTATTTGAACTGGGTGTCTCCTATGCAGTATGTCCCAAACTGAACTTGTTCTTTTTTTTCCCAAAACACTATGTCCTTCTCAGCTTCCCTGTTACTGGGGAGGACACTACCATCCTCTCAGCCCCCCAGGCCAAACACCTCAGTATCATTTTTGCCTTTTCACTCAGACTCAACTCCCATATCCAAACTTGTCATTGCTGCCTTCCCAGCATTGCTTGGTGACCTCATCAGAGACCTGTGACTAAATTACTTTCTCTCTCTCCTGGTGATTCTCAAATCTGCTTACCCAGCCCTAAGGTCTCTTATCTCTTAACTGCCTGTTGGCCATCTCAAACTAGATGTGACATCTTAAACTCATCAAGTCCAGAACTGCACTCATTTTATTCAACTCCCACTTCCTCTGCTAAACTCTGCTATTATTGTCAAGAGCAACACTATCCTTCAGTCACCAGGTGCGCAGCCTAGGCTTTCTCCCCAGCTCTTCACACTCAACCCCACAGATCCAATCTGGGTCCCCAACTATAGTTTTTACCTTCATTCCCTCTCCCTTCTGACAATGTCACCCTCTATTACAGGCTCTTATTACCTCATGCCTGGATTATTGCTATGGTTTGGTGGCAGGTCTCTCTGCCTCAAGTCTCTCCCCAGTCCATTATATTCTACACTAAGTGACCAAAGAAGTTTTCCTAATACATGGGTCTCTCCATTGCATATTTAACTCTAGTGGTTCCCTGTTAATTTCCTCCATGATCAAACCCCACATTCTCTGTTTATCATTTAGAGTACTTAATCTGTCCAGCATTTACTTTCTGGACTGCTTATACTTTCTCTCCTCCATGTATGCCATTATTCAATGATACTGGTCTTTTTGCCAGTCCTTGCACATAACACTTGATTTCATAATTCCCTGTTTTTTTAACTGGCTGTCTTCCACATCTGGAATTTTCACCATTAAAAACTTTGCTCAAATCTTGCTTTCAGGAGATGTTTCTTATTCCCTTTACCTTTCCTTTAGTGCTAATGCCTTCCACTTATATTACATTTATAATGGGAGTAAGTGTGTGTGTGTGGACATAAACACACACATATCTATGTAGTACATAGTTGCTTGTGTCTTATATCTCCCTTGAGAATCTGAATTCCCTGAGGCCAGGAACCAGGTTTGTACCTTTCTTTGTATCCCTAGTGCTGATACAAAGCAAGTACTTGATAAATGCTTGTTGACTAACTGATCAGTATGGAATAATCAGAATATGGGATGTCCAAACAGGGTTTCAGCCTGATCCCAGGGATTATGCGATTAACCAATTGAAAGTTGACAATATACATTACATTCTGCCATCTATTACAGGCTTTAATACCTTGATATCTACCCTCTCCTCCTGAAACTTCTCCCACTCCTTTTCTGCAGACCCCTTCTGCACCAGTCTTAGACTCCTCTGAGGTAGTCTTAGTCTAATTATTACCAAGTACACTACCATCACCTCAGCTCAGATTTTCATCACCTTTTCCCTGAACTATATTGCCTTGTCTCCTAATTGGTCTTCCATCCTCAAATCTCTTCCACACTTCAATCAATCCTTCCATATAGCCAGCAAAATTATTTTCCTAAAGCTCAGATGTAATCATATCATTTATTTACTCAATAAATTTCATGGGCTTCTTATTGACTCTAAGGTCCAATATTAATCTTTGTTTAATTTTTTTATCAAATTTTATTTTTGCATAAGTTTTATAATATACAAAATTATTAGTATAATAATACACATACATAATACATAAAAAGTAGATATATGCATATAAAGAGTATGTGTTTAAATGGTTTTTAATGTTAGGGATTCATGATCATAATAGTTTGGAGACCATTGGTAAAAAGCACAAGACTGAGATGTTGATGCTTGGGGTGATTAGAAGGGCATCATAGTGGAAAGAGTCTTTCCTAGAACATGAAGAAGCCTGGCTCTAGGTCTGTTTTTGCCACTGACTGAATTAGGTTGCTTCCTTTCTCTGGACCCAAGTTTCCTTCTCTATGAAATGAAGAAATGGTTTTCAAAGTCCCTTACAGCTCTTACATTCTGTGTTCTGTGGCCCAGTTCTCCACTGGCTCTGGAGGATGGATTTGTTGGCTGGGACCTCTACATAGTTCCTCCTCTCAGGATGTCAGGTCTGAAGTCACAGGTCACCCTTGGAACTGCAGGTAGTAGGACTGCAGAACTGTGTATAATCTGAGTACCAGGGTGCCAGTGGGAAAGCCCAGAGCTTATATATTGGCAAGTCTGAGGATTTCATCTGGCTGAGATTTGTAGACATTTAAAATGGGAAATTGAATATTTTTTGCTAGAGGAGAACAACAGAAGTGATTCCACCTCATAGACTTGTACTGACTGACTTACCCAAATACTTGATGATTTCTGGGTCAGTCATAGACGTAAGCAAAAGCTCTGAGGGACTCCTGCAACTTCTTAAAAGAGATTCTTTTTCTTTTGCATGAAAAAGGGAACTTGCCAGTCCTGTGGAGCAGGAGGACCGAACCTCTGGGCCTGTCTCCAGGTAAAACAACTCAGGGTTTTTCACAGGCTAGTGATGTTTACAAGTTAGGTAGTCTATCTCCCTAAAGCCTTTAAATAGAAAATAGGTTCTATCAGTTCAGATGTAGTTCTAAAAAACCAAATCAAGAGGGCACCAGAGGCAAAGAAATTCAGGGCACATGATGTTACTTATTCATATCTCTTCACATAAAGATGGGAAGCTCATGAGAGAGGGCTACACCCTGTTATATTCTAGCCAGTCACCCAAATGACAGGCTCTGACTGTGCACATGCCATACTAGTTCTGTGAAAAGTATGGAAAATAATAAGAAATGAAACTGTAATTCATTGAGGAGGCAAGACAACCCTTCAAAAAGTGAAGGAGAGTGTGATTAAGTGCCAACCAAGAGGTAAAGATGAATGGCACAGGAGTACTGTGAAAAGTTAAACCAGTCTTTGAATTGGGGTGATGGGAGAAAGCTTTATGTCACAAATGGGATTATATTGGACCTTTGAAGTAGCCATATTATTTGGAGGAATTAGGGAAGATATTCTAGGTATGGGGAATGGCATAAACTCAGGCAGATTACAAATCACAAATCTTCAGAAAAAGACATTCTCTACTCTCTCATGACAAACAAGAAGTAGAACAGGGAATGAGAAAACTCTTTTAATGGAGATAAGATGGTTAGAAGAAAAGATCTGTTATGAGACCATAGCAGGGTCATCTCCCCTTACGCATAGCATAGCATTGAAAATCCTTTTTAATTGCAAGGGAAGAAGAGTTGTTGGTCATGAAAGGGTCTTAAAGGGCCCAAAGCTGATCTTTCTGTAGAATCCCAGGCATGTACCCTTCATTTTCTGAGATGATAAATATTCCCAATTTTAGTTTACTTTTAGAATTTGAAGTCAAAAAAATCCCAGCAATGTCCAATTCAGCGTTGTATCAAGAGTTTGGAAGAAGTATAATAATAATCTAGATGCTAAATAGTAATTTAGGATGCAGTTATTTTTTTGGTCTTGATTTCCTAAGCTGCTTAGCATTTGCTTCTACTAACTCATTTCCTTTTCTGTTCTCCTAGGTTGCTTGCCCTTATGTTGGATGTGGAGAATCTTTTGCTGACCATAGCACTATTCATGCACAGGTAAACCTTTCCCTTCAGGCCCCTCTAACTGGGTGGAAGAGGAAAGAGAACAGTCCTTACTTACTAGGTTGTCCAAAGAGTTTACCAAATTTTATTAGCAGTTACACAGAGCCGGACTATGGCAGGAGTCCATGTAGCCAGAAGGCCTTCAAGCTCATAACCTTATATGACTATTCAGCTACTCCTTTCACTTTCTAGGCCAAAAAGCACAATCTGACTGTGAATCTCACCACTTTCCGTGTATGGTGTTACGCTTGTGAAAAGGAAGTCTTCTTGGATCAGAGGTTGGCAGCACCCACACCAGCTCCACCATCCAAGTTCTCAGAGCAGGTAGGTCTTAACACTATTCAATCTGCAGATACTTCTCTAGTACCTCCTATGTACTAGGTATTTCAACTAGCCCCAACATTACTGTTTTTAAAAAAAAAAAAGTTGGCTTTTTTCAGCCCAAAGGGCACTGTAATGCTTTAGACAAAACATAGCACTAAACACTGAGGAAATTTAAATTGGATTCTTGTGAGTATACATGTGATTTTGGGCATGTCATTTCTTTTGGATCTGAATTCCCTTTCTGACATAGAATAAACACTTCCTGTCCTCAGCTTTCCTAGAATATCTGAGCTTTTTGGAGAAGAGCACTGTTGAAAAACAAAGTAATGTTGCTAAGCAAACTTTTTCATCTCTTTCCTAGTGAGTGCTTTTATATTTAAGGCTTTTGCCTCAGTATGTGTATATGTATGTATACACATATGTATACATATCTATTATATATAGATACACACATATCTGTAGCTTTCTCAAGTGAAGTTTATATATTGCTCTTTTCTTCTGGGTCTTTCATATAGGAAACTCCTTTGCCTTCTCACTCTTTGAAGGCTGTCCCTATTGCAGTAGCCGATGAAGGGGAATCTGAGTCTGAGGATGATGACTTGAAACCTCGAGGTAATAGCCCACTTTAAAGAGCTAAGCTGTCTACTTTGAGTCTGGAGCATGTATATAACCACATGCATATGTGGTTTCAAAATTCTCATGTACCTCTTTCATTCCTTTCCTGCTTCTGTAGGCCTGACTGGTTTGAAAAACCTTGGGAATTCTTGCTACATGAATGCAGCCCTCCAGGCACTCTCCAACTGGTAAGTAATCAGGACACCTGGGGAGATAATAGGAGATTAAGGAACCTAAGGCTCCTCCAAGACACAGTAAAAAGAAACAAAGCACTCTGTAAAGAGATATATCAACAGGGGCGTAGCCAGAGGACTCCTTTGGGAGGAAATATAAATTTCATGGAGTTCAGATCTGAAAGAATTAGAATGGCAATAGAACCAATTGGGAAGAGACTGCAATGTTTGGTTTGTCATTAAGAGTCCTTTTGGCTATCTTCCCCAGGGCTTTAGAGCTTCGTCATGCTGGCATCAGCAGGCCCTGCTCTGGGTAGGACTTCTGACTCAGGACAGGTTGATCTCTTATAAATAAATATCCTCAACTTCCCATTCCTCTTCAGTCCACATATTTTAATAATTTGCAGAATCTTGTCAGTTCTGCTAACATTCCCTTCTCTCTGCTGCCTCATTTTTCTCCTGACCCATTGTGGTAGCCTCCTAATGAGTCTGCAGTCTCTCTGAGCCCTCCTCCAACTCACAGTTTAGTGATTTCCCAAATCCATAGGCCTATGCCACCACCACCCCTCACTACGCTCTAATGGCCTATGACTTCTTGGGATCAAACACAGATTCCTCACTTTGGATTTAAAGTCTTTCACCAATTGATTCAAACTTACATTTCTGACCATTTTATGCCTTCATCCCCTCCATGGATTCTACTATCCAGCTAAGCTTGCTATCTTTTTTCTGTCTCCGTTTTGTGACATTCCATCTTTCAAATCAGGATCTTTGCTCCAGCTACTTTCTATACTTGGAAATCATTCCTGTTGTGCCTCCTCTATCCCCTTTATCACTCAGTTCAGGCACCTTCTGCATGAGGATTTTCTCTCTTTCCCCTCTCCTGTGTGTGTGTGTATACAGACACACGTGCATAGTATATATTACATGTGCATGCGTATGTACACACACACACACACAAACACACATACATATATGCTGCTCCTTCAATAGAATGTAAGTTCCTTGGGGACAAGGCCTATTATTTATATTTTTGTCTTTGTATCTTTGGTGCCTGGCACATGATGAATACTTAATGAATGCATATTATTTGACTGATTGAACCATTCCATTTCTTTATCCAGCTTTATTAAACTCTGAAAATTATTCAGGAGAGCAGTGTTTTAGATGCTGATGTATCGATAGCAGTTGATATTTTGTGTAAGAAAGAATAAACAATGTAGTCAGTGTAAAGATCAATGCACTTGGAATCATTTACTAGCTGTGGGTAACTGGGGTAAAGTACATAACTTTGGGATGCTTTGGTTTCCTTGTCTATAAAATGGGAATGATAAATGCATTCAAATTTCTAAAGAAGTTAAATGAGTTACAGGAAGAAATACTCAATAAAACTATACTAACAGGGGACCACATCTTTCCCTCCTCAGAACTTAATAAATCTAACCACAAAGTAAACAAGAAAGAAGTTAAAGAGGTGAATTGAATTTTAGGAAAGTTGGATATGGTAGACCTCTAGAGGAAAGTGAATGGGGATGAAAGGAATATACTTTTTTCTCAGCAGTATATGGCACCAAAAATGGGGATGGTAATACTTGTTTTCTTATCTTTACAAGCTTATTGGGAAGATAGGGCTTGATTAGGTTCTCACTGGCATTGTTAGAATGCTTGAAGATTTACATACTTAGTACTTTCCTTATACTAATTGGGAGTACAAGCATTTTATCCCTCTCATATAAATAAGTAAATTTGAGGCTTAGAGAAAGTAAATAAATTGCCCATAGTCAAAGAGTCACAACCTGAATACACACTACTGTGATTTGGAATCTGAAGCTATTCCCATCATCCTGTGCTGTCTTTATCTGGGCTTCCTGCTAATCCTGCCAGATATTTCTTTGATGAATTAACATGTGTTCTTCCTCTCAATACTCTCGTTTGTTTTTACTCCCTCTCTAGTCCCCCTTTGACCCAGTTCTTCTTGGAGTGTGGAGGACTGGTGAGAACTGACAAGAAACCAGCCCTATGTAAAAGTTACCAGAAGCTTGTCTCAGAGGTCTGGCACAAGAAGCGGTGAGTGTGCTTCTGGTTCAGGCAGATGAGGGGAGAGAGAAGGTGGCCCCTCAAGTTCTGACCCGGGAGGGAAATGGATGTCAAGTTTTTTCTTTTTTTCAGCTTGAATTGGCTCTGTGCTAGCTTTGTAAATGGGGTAGAATTTAGTCATTTTTCCATTTTCCTTACTTCAAGTCATTTCCCTTGAATAACTTCCTGGTGGGATAGGGACAGCTTTGCAAAGAACTATCTATCTGTCTTCCAAAGAAAAGTCCAAGATCTAAATGAGCCAGACCTAGGTTGTGTGAATTCATGGCTTTTTCAGCCATAGTCTATAATTCTTCAGTAATTTAAAGAGAGTTGATCTCGCTGTCAAAGGGAGCTAACCCATACTGGACATGCCTTAGGCAGGCCTCTGAGACTTTAGGTGCACAACAGGTAATGACTTCAATAGATGGAGGGACTTTGGCATTTCATCATTGTTGGCGCCTTACACTGATGAAATCATAGATTTTGAAGGAAAAAGATTGTGGGAACTTTTACAAGGAAACTGGTGTACTCTGCCCTCCCTCACTTGAGAGAGGCATTGTGTTGTAATCATCAGAGTCCTGGCCTATCAGTTCCCAAGACCTTCTTCAGATTCTGCTTCTGACACTTCTCTGAATCTGTTTCCTTTTCTCTAAAATGGGGACATTTTAGAGAATATAAAGGACTGTAAACTTTAAGGCACCATAGAAATGATAGGTATTATTCTTTATAATGAATTTATTAATAATCATCATTTCTAGTCCACAAACTGATAAAATTTGATCAATTATTCATGTTTCTTAGACGCTGCTGATAATAGTTGATACCATGTATGAGAAAGAACAAATAATGTAGTTAGTGAAAAGATCAGCCCATAAACTGCAGCCAAGACCTCTTCAGTAACTTGGAGAGCCTTAATATTGTCCTTTTTGGCTTGTACTGTTCACTCTTGTTACTACGGCCTGGCTGAGAAGATGTGGTTTAGATTGTTCCATTAAAGACAAATATCTCTCCATATGCAGACTTGTGTGACTCCTGGCCCTGTCTTATTCTGAGTGATCGTGTTGTCACGGGGGGAGCAAGATAAAAACTGTCTCTTCTTTTTTCACAGGCCCAGCTATGTGGTGCCTACCAGTCTCTCCCATGGAATCAAGTTGGTCAATCCCATGTTTCGAGGTTATGCACAGCAGGTAGGCCAGCTGAGAAGTCCAGTGTAAAGCCCAAGAACTTTAACCAGATTTAGTATTAAGAAATAGAATATGAACATCACTTATTGGTTGAATCCTGAAACAAACTTGCAAATGATCTTTCTTTTTTAACATATAGAATTGAAATTAATTTGTTATAATTTTAAAGGCATTGAAACCAATCAAACATTTATTAGGCATTAACTATGGCAAGGCACATATAAGGAACCCCCAAATGGGGTGAAGAATCAGCATGATTAATCAACTAAACATCACTACCAACATATACTGGTTGTTGTGCCAAGCACTCAAGATAAAACAAAAAAATGTAAAAATAATCTATTTTAATGGTGGAGGATACCATGTACATAGATAGTTACATATAAGTTACATATATGATACATGATGAAAAACAAATACATGGAACAATAGATGGCAAACAGCCTTGGAATAATCCAGAAAAGCATCCTGAAGATGCCAGGTTTTTTGTTGTTGTTGTTGTTGTTTTAAATTTTCTCCTTCCCTCCATACTCTCCCAGCCGTTGAGAGAGCAAGAAATATGATATCCATTATACATATAAAGTCACATAAAACATTTTCATATTAGCCACATTGGGCCTAATGAAATCAATTAAAGAGAAAATAATATGCTTCGATCTGTGTTCAGAGTCCATTAGTTCTCAATCTGGAGATGGATAACATTTTTCATTGTAAGTCCTTTGGAATTGTTGTGGATCACTATGTGTTGATAAGAGTTTTTAAAGTCTTTCACAGTTGATTATCATTATGATATTTCTGTTAATTATAAACACTGTTCTTGAAAGAAATGATTATTTCTTTCTTGTATTTAACAACTAATTCTTGAATTAGGCTCAAAATTTTTCTCCTTTTCTACTTTCTCATTCAGAAATAAGTCCCTGTAGGTTACTCAAGTGGCCTTTGAAGTGCAGGGCTAATAATGAGAGAGAGAACCCAGATCTATTCAAAAGGTAAAATTAGGTTATACTCCAGTTCCCTTATCTTAACTCTTAAGTGTATCTTTGTTTCAAATGTATCTTATAAGCAACATATTGTGGTATTTTGGTTTCTAATCCATCCTGCTGAACACTTCTCTTTTGTGCATGAGTTTACTTCATTCACATTCATAGTTCTGATTGCTAACTCTGTATTTCCTGCCATCTCTTCTATTTATACCTCTCTTTTTAACCCTGTCTCCTCCTCAAAAGTCTCTTTTGTTTCTGACTCCTGCCTTTCTTAATTTACTTTCTTAGCATCGCATCCCATTCCATTTCCTCAACCCCTTTTCTTCCCAGTTCCCTATTGAGCAGGATAAGTTTCTCTATGTATGTGGATGTACATTTCTATCCTCAAACCAGTTCAAATAAGAATAAAGTTCATGCATTGCTTACTCCTCCTTCTTATCATCCTTTCCATTGTAAAAACTCTCCTTTGTGCACTTCTTTTATGTTAGACAATTTCTCCCATCTTCTCCCTTGTTCTCCAAGTGCATCCCTTTTGCTCATACTTCCATTTTTCTCTTGAGATCATCCTAACGTAATAGACTGCTCAATTATGTCCTCTTAAGTACTTAGACTTCTTTTAACTGCCCTAAAGATACTAATTTTCTTGGAGGTTACATGTATCATCTTTCTATATGGCAATATAAACAGTTTAAGCTTATTAAATCCCTTATGATTTCTTATACATCTTTACTTTTTTTATGTTTAAGTCTTGTGTTTGAATGTCAAATTTTTTTATTCAGCTCTGATCTTTTTGTCAGGATTACTTGAGTTCTCTTTCATTAAATATTCATCTCCCTTAAAATTATACTCAGTTTTTTGAGTAGGTTATTCTTGATTTTGATCCTCCTCCAGAAAACTACATTCTAAGCCTTCTTCTCTTAGATAGTTGTAGCTACTAAATCTTGTGTGATCCTGACTGTAACCACAGTTAATGGTATTTGAGTGATTTCTTTCTGACTATACTGTTTTCTTCTCCTCTCCCCTCCTCCCCCCTCCTCCTCCTCCTTCTTTTTCCTCCTCTTCCTTTTTATTTACAAGATATATGCATGGGTAATTTTTCAGTATTGACAATTGTAAAACCTTTTGTTCTAATTTTTCCCCTCCTTTCCCCCTACCCCCTCCCCC
The DNA here is from genome assembly GCF_016432865.1 of Antechinus flavipes. Lineage (NCBI taxonomy): Eukaryota > Metazoa > Chordata > Mammalia > Dasyuromorphia > Dasyuridae > Antechinus > Antechinus flavipes. The sequence goes on from NC_067399.1 coordinate 501,108,154, forward strand.
AGATGGCAGGTAGACCAATACATGTTAAATATATTAAAGTGTATGTTAAATATAGGTATATATGTCCATATAGTTATTTTGCTGCACAAGAAGAATCAGACTTTGAAATAATGTACAATTAACCTGTGAAGGAAATTTAAAATGTAGGTGGAAAAAAATAGAGGGATTGGGAATTCTGCATAGTGGTTCATACTCATTTCCCAGAGTTCTTTTGCTGGGTTTAGCTGGTTCTATTTATTACTGTACTTTAGTTCATCTAATTTAGTTCATCTCATTGTTAAAAAGAGCTACGTCCATCAGAAATGGTCATCATATAGTATTGTTGAAGTATATAATGATCTCCTGGTCCTGCTCATTTCACTCAGCAGGAGTTCATATAAGTCTCTCCAGGCCTTTCTGAAATCATCCTGCTGGTCATTTCTTACAGAACAATAATATTCCATATGTACTGTTTTCTTCTTAAAAGCTCTGGATTCCAGCTATTATATTCTTGGGAGTTTTAATTTGGAATTTTTTTCAGGAGAAGACTGGTATAATTTTTAATTTCTACTTTGTCCTTCTTATCCAAAGATATCTTTGCAGTTTGCCTTTATGATTTCTTGAAATATAATGTTTAGGCTTCTTATCAATTATTAGATTATTTTGATGATTACTGCTTTGTAATACAATTTGAGCTACCTTCCTTTTTGTTTTTTCATCAATTCCCTTGATATTCTTGACCTTTGTCCTTCTAGATGAATATTGTTACTATTTTTTCTAGTTCTATAAAATAATTTTTGGTAATTGGATTGGTATGGCATTGAATAAGTAAATTAAGTTAGATATAATTGTCATTTTTATTTCAGCCTATCCTTGAGCAGCTGATATTTCTCCAGTTGTTTAAATCTGACTTCACTTGTGTGAAAATACCGAAAAGTATTTTGTAATTTTATTCACATATGTCTTGGGTTTGTCTTGGCGGGTAAACTTCCAAGTATTTTACATTATTAGATTCATTTATATGTAATCAGCAAAAATAGCTCCTAATGGTTGTTTTTATTGCTAGTGAATTTTCCTTTTCATTTTTGATAGTATTAATTTGGTTTTCTTCTTTTTTAAATCAGATTAGCAAATGGTTTATCTGTTTTATTAATTTTCTTAAAAAATGAATAGCTCTTAGTTTTATTCAGTGCTTTTCTTATTTTGAATTTTATCAATCTCTTTGATTTTCAAGATTTCCAATTTAGTTTTCAGGAATTTTAAGTTTCTTATTTTTTAAAAAAGTTATGTTCAATTTATTCACCTACTCTTTCTCTGTTTTATTGATATAAGTGTATAATGATATTAATTTTCTTCTTAAGTACTAATTTGATGGTATCTCATAAATGCCAGTATATTGTCTGATATGTTCTTTTATCCACTTATTCTCTAAGACTAGATTATTTAGGTTCCAATTAATTTTTAATCTATTTCTATGACTCTTTATTGAATGTAATTTTTATTACATTATTATCTGAAAAGGATGCATTGAATATTTGGTTGTGAGTTTTTTATATCCTAACATATGGTCAGTTTTTCTGTTAAGTGTTATGCACTACTGAAAAAAAAGACATATTCCTATGGTATTTGAGTGATTTCTTTCTGACTGTACTGTCATCGTCCTTCTTCTTCTTCCTTCTTCCTTCTTCCTATCTAACTCTTTAAAAATTCTCTTCATCTCCTTAACTTCTTTATTGTTTATTTTTGGAACATATTTTTCTAGTTCTGATAGGGGAGAGTTGAGGTCCTCTACTAGTATGATTTTACTATTTATTTCCTTCTGTAATTCATTTATTTTTTGTTTAAGCATTTAAATGCTATACTATTTGGCACATATATGTTAATATTGATATTACTTCATTGTAGTACATTTTAGCAATTGTTTCTCTTCTTATCTCCTTTAATTATATCTATTTTTGCTTTTGCTTTATCTGAGATCTTGATCGCTACCACTGCTTTTAAAATTTCAGTTGAAGTATAATAGATTCTGCTCTATTCTTTACCTTTACTTTGTATGTGTATATTTCAACTATTTCTTGAAAACAACATATTGTAGGATTTCCATTTTGTGGATGACTTAATCACATTCACTTTCACAGTTATGATTACTAACTCTGTATTTTTCTCCATCCTGCTTACTTGCCCCCACTATTTATCCTCCTCCTCTCTCTCTCCCTTTCATCCTTTCCCTCAAAAGTGTTTTGCTTCTGACCACTACCTTCTCAAATCCTCTTCCCTTCTATCAGCTCTCCTCTTACCCTTCTCATTTCCTATTTTCTCCCAGCACAAGATAGATATTTTCCCATTTATTTAATATTTTATTTTTCCCATTTACATGTAAAGCAATTTTAACATTTGTTTAGAAATTTTGAATTTCAGATTCTTTGTCATCTGCCCTCTCCATTTCCCCCACATTAAAAGACACATGTGGTTATGCAAACATTTCCATAAAAGTCATGTTATGAAAGAAAACATAGATCTTTCTACCCCCTCCCCAAAAAAACCCTCAAGAAGAATAAAGTTTAAAAAATTCTTCACTCTGCATTCTTACAATCAGTTCTTCCTCTGGATATGGATTGAATTTTTCATCATAAATCCTACAAAGTAGTCTTGAATCATTGTATTGCTTAGAATAGCAAAGTTATTCACAGCTGATCATCTAACAACATTGCTTATTACTTTGTACACAGTATATTTCACTTTTCATGAGCTCAAGTTTTTTCTGAGAACATCCTGCTCATTATTTCTTATAGAACACCAGTATTCCATCATACTCATATATCATAATTTATTTAGCCATTCCTCAATTGATGCGCCTCTCTTCATTTTCTAATTCTTTGCCTTGAGAAAAGGGCTGATATAAATATTTTGTACATATAGATCTTTTTCTTTCTTTTTTTTTTTTTATATCTCTTTTGGGACACCTACATTCCTAGTAGTGGTATTGTTAAGTCAAAGGGTATGCATGATTTTATGGCCATTTGGGTATAGTTCCAAATTGTTCTACAGAATGGTTATTATTAGTTCATAATTTCGCCAACAATGCATTAATGTCTCATTTCCCCCACAGTCCCTCCAACATTTGCTGTTTTTAATTTCTGCCCATTAGTGAATACAATAAGTGTGAAATAATACGTCAGTATCGTTTTAATTTGCATTCTATCAATCATGAGTTAGAGTATTTTTTCCATTTGGCTATTAATAGCTTAAGTTCATCTGAAAATTGTTCATATCTTTTGATCATTTATCAATTGGGGAATGGCTCTTAATTTTTTATAAGTTTGACTCAATTTCTTAAATGTTTGATAAATGAGACCCATAAGATAGATTTCTATACCCAACTGAGTGTTATATTATTCCCTCTTTGAGCCAGTTCTGACAAGAGTCAAGTTCAAATGTTGCTCCTTACCCCTCTTTTCCCTTGCCACTAATTTGTCCATTCTATGTTTTCCTTCTTCCTCCTAGTGCATCCCTCTTTCTCATGTTTTAATTTTTTTAGCTATACTATCACTATATACTTGCATCTTTTATGTATGCTTCTATCTACCCTAATAATGATAAAATTTTTAGGACTTGCAAGTATCGTCTTCCCATGTAACATTTAAACTTATTGAATCCCTTATGATTTCTCTTTCCTGTGTAGCTTTTTATGTTTCTCTTGAGTCTTGTATTTGAAAGTCAATTTTTTTTTTATTCAGCTCTAGCTAATATTCATCAGGGATGATTAAAAGTCCTCTTTTTCTCTTTAAATGTCTGTTTTCCCCTTTAAAGGATTATATTGTTTTTTTCTGGGTAGGTGATTCTTGGTTGTAATCTTAGCTTATTTGCCTTCTAGAATATTATATATCAAGTCTCCACTCCTTTAACATGAAATCTGCTAAATCTTGTAGTATCTTGACTATGGGTCCATGATATTTGAATTGTTTCTTTCTGAAGTATTCTCTTTGACCTTGAAGCTCTGAAATTTGTCTATAATATTCCTGAAAACTTTTGTTTGGGTATCTCTTTCAGGAAGTGATCAGTGAATTTTTTCAGTTTTTATTGTACCCTCTTGTTCTAGTATATCAGGATAGTTTTCCTTGGTAATTTCTTTATGACCTTTTGCTTTTTAAAAAAATTTTTTTTTGGTATTTTACATTTTCTTCTCTTTTTTTTCATTCTTTTGATTTTGTTTTATTGTTTATTGATGTTTCATGGAATCATTAGCTTTCACTTACCCAATTCTAATTTTTAAGGAATTATTTTTTTCAGTGAGCTTTTGTAACTCGTTTTCAATTTGGCCAATTCTACCTTTTGAGGAATTCTTTTCTTTGGTTATTTTTGTACATACACACACACACACACACACATATATATATTTTGGTAATTGGCTATTGTTAGGGGTAGAGGAAGGAAGAAGTCTTCTCATAGTTTTCAGTTCTTCCACATTAGAATCTAATAATTAATTAGATAATCTAATAATAATCTAAGAAGAGGTGTGGTCACTTGCTGGCTTGTACTCTAGTCTGTGAATAACCACAAGTATCTTTTTCTGCCATGGAAATGTGATCAAGGTCCCCACTCCCTTAAAGCCCCACATTCTAGTGTTCTAGTGCTCCTTCTTGTCCTGGCTTTGTGACATAGAACCATATATATGGCCAGTGCAACAGAGTGCTGCCCTCAGTGCCAGCAAAGAGTCCCCTATAATCTCCTTCTGTTTGGTTGTCCAACCTCCATATTGTCTGTGGGCTGAGAACTCTGGAAACCATCACTGCCATTTCATTCATTTCCAGGAACCTGCTGCTAGAGCGTGGCCTGTGCTAGAGTACACTCCACTCCACTTTCACTCCAGTGAGACAGATCTTTTCTGCTGACTTTTTGATTTTTCTTGGCCTGGATAGTTATTTCATCCCATTGGTTCTACCACCCCAGAATTCATTTTGATGTGTTATGTTAAAATAGTTTAGAGGGGAATTTGGAAGAGTTACAGCAAATGCCTGTCTTGTCTCTACCATCTTTAATTCTGATTTTTAAGGAACAATTTTCTATAGTAATTCTTGTGCCTCTTTAAAGTCAACTTAATATTCTTTTCATAATTTTCTTGAATAGCTCTCAATTCCTTTCCTCAATTTTCCTCTATTATTTGGTTTTTATTTTTTTTATTAAAGCTTTTTATTTTTCAAAACATATGGACAATTAAACAATCAAATCAAACCAGTGGGAAAAAAAAAAGAAAAAGAATAAAATGCAAGCAAGCAACAACAAAAAAGAGTGAAAATGCTATGTTGTTCAGTTCCCATGGTTCTCTCTTTGGGTATATATGGCTTTCTTCACCATTGAACAAATGGAACTAGTTTGAATCATCTCATTGTTGAAGAGAGCCACATCCATCAGAACTGATCATTGTATAATCTTGTTACTGTGTACAGTGACCTCCTGGTTCTGCTCATTTCACTTACTATCACTTCTTGTAAGTCTTTCCAGACCTCTCTGAAGTCATCCTGCTGGTCGTTTCTTACAGAACAACAATATTTATTATTTGGTTTTTCAAGTCTTCTCCTTACCCCTGCCTTTTTTTTTTTTTTTTTTATCTCTTTAATTTTTTCAAGAATTCTTGTTGGGCTTCTGTCTAAACTTCATTTTTCTTTGGGGGACTCTACTTGTAGATAATTTAAAGTCCTTAATTTTCTAAGTTTGTATCTTAAGTTTTTCCTGTCATCATAGTTTTTAGATGTCATATTTCTTTTTGTTTGTCTGCTCATTTTCCCAGCCTGTTTCTTTCTTTATGTTAGAGTTAGGCTCTGTTCATCTCTGGGGGAGAAGACTGGCCTGAGCTTCAGGCCATTTATGTTCTGCTGCTTTTATCACTGGATCTGAGGACTGGCCCCACCCCATTTGGAGTTTTCTTGGCAAAGAGTCTGAAGTGGTTATTTGTTTTTCTAGCTTACTTTACAGATGAGTAACTAAGACAAACGGGTTAAATGCCTTGCTCAGGATCATACATCTAAAAAGTGTCTGAGACCAGATTTGAACTTATGAACTCAGTCTTCCTGAGTCTAAGCGCAATGCTCTAGCCACCTGCCTGTCTACTACTCCCTTGAAATCATGAATGGAACCTCTCTCCTCCAGCTTGGAATTGTAACCCAGAACTGAGGAATGGGCAATGAAGAGTCCAAATGGTGCTTGAGCCTGCTAATTCAGGGTCCCCTGGAATCTCTTTCTGACTCAGTGTTCTGTCCCTTTACCATCCTTGTGTATTGGACTCCAGGTATCCCTACTATTGCTGCCTTCTACAAGACCCACAGCCAGTAACTCTTCTATTGTGCTACCAACTCCCACCTCTCTTTCTTAAGTCTTTGTAAGCTACTTTAGGCTGGAAAAAGGAGTCAGGGTGATTTTATTGTTGGCTTTTCCTTTTGATTTGGTATTTTATGTGGTTGGTTCTTTAGAGAGGCTTTGGGGGAAGTTTTAATTGTTCACTTAGCCATTTTGACTTTGCCTTCCCTTTAGAAAGTTGTTTGGAACTGAGTCTTGAAGGAACCTCTGCTATTAAGAGGTAGAAATGAGGAGAGAAAATATTCTGGGGGTGAAGGATGGACAGCAAAAAGTCCCGTAGACGTGAGGTTGTCCAGTAAGGTTGAACCATAGAATATGTAGAAGAAAGAGATGTATAACAACTGGAAAAATAGGGTGGAGCTCGTTTGGGGAATGTTTTAAATATGAAAAAGAGGAAGTAAGAGTCATTGGAGTTTATTGACTAGTATACTGGCCTCTGGTTTAGGAAAATTATTTTGACAGTTGTGTGGAGGATAGTTTGAAGTGGGGGAACACTTGAGTTAGAAAGCCCAATTAAGCTGGAACTTGACATGGGGGAAGCTAGGAGGTAGAGATCGGGAGAAACAATTACAGGCATGGGGAACAGCCACTGGAAATGCCTATAATCTGAAGACTGAGTGTCTTGTTCAAGAAAAAGGTAGAAGAGCAACCAGCTTTGCTGGATCACAGAGAATTTTGAGAGAAGGCAAGATAGGGACATGGACAGGTTATGAAGGACTTGTTTATTTTCCTTTTGTGTTTTTAAATAATAGCTTTTTTATTTTCAAAATATATACAAAGATAGTTTTCAGCATTCATCCTTGCAAAACCTTGTGTTCCAAATTTTTTTCCCTCCTTTCTCCTCATCCCCTTTCCCATAGAGACAAGAAGTAATCCAATATAAGTTAAGATGTGCAATTCTTCTAAATATATTTCCACATTTCTCATGCTGCACAAGAAAAATCAGACCAAACAGGAAAAAAGAATAATAAGCAAACAACTAAAAAGGTGAAAATGCTATTTTGTTATCCACATTTAGTTCCCATGATCTTCTTCTTGGCTGCAGATAGCTCTCTCCATCACAAGTCTTTTGGAATTGGCCTGAATTATCTCATTATTGAAAAGAGCTAAACCCATCACAGTTGATCATCACATAATAGGAAATCATGCTGCTGATCATTTCTTATAGAACAGTAACATTCCATTGCATTCATATGCCGTAACTTATTGTGCCACTCCTCAACTGATGGGCATTTACTTAGGTCAGGAATTTGAGAGAGAGAAGGAGGTTTGAGGTTGAAAATGGGGGGGGAGGGAAAGAGGGAGAGAGGGACAGTGTGTGTGTGCACATATGCGTGTGTGTGTGTGTGTGTGTGTGTGTGTGTGTGTGTGTGAGGGGGGGTGGGGTGGGGAGAGATTCACCTGGCAAGACCTGCACTTTAGGAAGATCACTTTGATAGCAGTGATGAGGAATGCAGCAGTGGGGACTTGTGGCAAGTAGAGCCACCCCCAGACTGCAGTCCAGGCTGAGATGATGTCGGCTTGCCCCCCAGCATGTGGTGCAGAGGAAAGGAGGCATGTGCAGGAGATGTTATGGCAGCAAAGTCAACAGATCTTCAAGCAGAATGACTCTGGGGGGCTGAGAGAGTGAGGGGTTGAAGGAGGAAACCGAGGTTGTGCCCTGGGCAACTGAGGATGGTGCTGCTCTTGACTATAGTAAGAAAGTTGGGAAGAAGGGGGTGGAGGAAGATAATGAGTTCAGTTTTGGACTCCAGCTAAGGAGACCAAGAAGAGGTCTGCCAGGAGGAGAACAAGAGAGAGCTGGGTCCCCAGAATCTAGAAAGAAGAGAGAATCAAGGAGGACAGGGCTATCAGCTGTGTCAAAGGTTGAACAGTGGTCAAGAAGGTTTGAGAAAGGACATAGATTTGGCAATTAACAGCTCACTGGTGACTTTGGAAAGAATAGTTTCAGATGCATGAGGAGGTCAGAAGCCAGAATGTGTGGAGTGGAGAAGAAAGGAAATGCCTCTATTCCCTTGTGGAGTTAGCAAGTTTATTCACAGAGGTTACTTAGATGGGAGAGGGGGAGCTACAGGATATTTGAAGAGGGATGCAAAGATGTAGTCCATTGGGATAATGAGTTAGTTAGGAAGGTGTAAAATAAATGCCTTACCCATAGTGAGCCCAGGTTTCTGCCCTCCACTCTGATTTGTAAGGCATCCAGTTTGCACAGTTTGATGCTTCTCTCCAGGTTTGTTTGGCAGCAGTGTAGGAGCAAAGGTGCACGCATGGGAGTGATCCAGCCTGAGGCTTAATAGCAGGGCACGATCTTTGATAGAGTAAGGGGGAAGGAACTTGAAAAAATAGGATGAAGTGGAATTGAAACTGGTTTGCTAAGAAGTCTAGCTGAGAAGAGAGGAGAGGTGGCTAGTTCAGGGGTGATGGCATTGGAAAGAACTTTCAAAGCAGTTGATGTATGTAAAAAGTTGAAGTCACTGTGAAAGTTGGATGAAGATTCAGCTAAAGAAACTAGAAAGAAGCAGTCAAACCAGAGATATGAAATTCTGAGAAAGACCTCCAGAGGAAGGGAGTAAAGAAGAGCTAAAAAATTAGAATTTTAAGATCTTTAAATTCGGTAATTAAGAGGTCCTTAGTAACTTTGAAAAGAACACTTGTGAGTTGAGTGATGAGTTTAGAAGACATGATGAGTAGTTGAGAAGTGAGTGACGGAGATGTCAGCAGTAAGCACACACAATTTTGGCTGTTCCAACGTCTGTTTGACTACAGTGTTAAGCCAGAAGCATCAAAACATTCTCCAAACTTTGACTGAGCTGATATTTCCTTGACTTCAAGCTCCTGACCTTTGCCTGCCTACGGCCTGTGCTTTTCATTGCTAGAATGGAGTTTCTTTAAATCTAACAGGAGCCCCCACATTGATCCTCACATACTTGGTGCTAATGGTTCAATCTTAGGTTGTGTCTATAATGATTTTAGGGAATCTTTGCATTTGGCTGCTGCCTTGGAGGTTCCCATGTATTTGTACTGCCCTCTCATACGCCCTTCCTGTTTTAACTCCCATCAATCAGTCTTTGTAGTGAAGAGCTATAGCCATTTTTCTGTCCCCATTGAAGCTATAGGAAAGGGACAGAGTTCTTCATGCCCCAGAGAGAAGCCAGGCTTAGAAGAACTGGATCTGCTTATTCCTATTAGTCCTCATCTCCTTTCCTTAGGGAACTCTGTTTCCTTTTTGTTCCTTTTCGCTCCCTTTCTGGAGATTTTATTTTAGTTTCAACTTTTAGTTTTGGAGGAAATGTAGACAAGTTCTCTGCTAAGTATATTCGTACTTATTAAATATTTGTAGGAATTTTAATTAGTGATGTATTGAACATTTCAGGAATCTGGTTTAAAAAAAAGTCTGCAGGTGCACAACTTGTGGGGCCACTATGGGTTTTTAAATCACCTTTCTGTATAGCCTGATGGATTACATACCTCCTCTGATCCTTCAAGTCAAGTGAGATAAAAATGTTATTCTTTGTAACAGTAGGTTTCAAAAAAAAAAATGCACTCCCTTTCATTGCTGTTTCCCTTTGGAACTTTGAAGGATGAAGGAGCCTGGCTGCCAGTTTGTTGTCTGAAGCTGATCCATTCACGACTTATTTCTCTGGATTTCCAGGTTGGCGCTAGCTGTCATTCGCCGCCTTGGCAGAATCAGAACCTCTGAAAAGGCAAAGGACTGTCCAGTGAGCCCCCCACACCCTAGTACCATTTCTCGGTGTCCTAGAGGACGGAGGGGCTCACTCTTATTGTTGATTGGCAGGACACCCAAGAGTTCCTCCGCTGTTTGATGGACCAACTACACGAAGAGCTCAAGGAGCCAGTGGTGGCTGCTGGGAGGGACTCAGACTCCAGCGATTCAGAAGAGAAGCGCGAGGGCGACCGGAGCCCTTCAGAGGATGAATTCCTCTCCTGTGACTCCAGCAGTGATCGGGGTGAGGGGGATGGGCAAGGCAGGGGGGTGGGCATGGGCAGCACCCTGGCAGAGACTGAGTTGCTGATCCAGGATGAAGCGGGCAGGGGGATTTCAGAGAAAGAGAGGATGAAGGACAGAAAATTCTCCTGGGGCCACCAGCGAACTAGCTCTGAGCAAGTTGATGAGGACGCAGATGTTGATACCACCATGACCGCCATCGATGATCGCCCCACGGAAGCCCTTTCCTCTCCACGTTCCACCAGCCCATGTAGGACACCAGGTACAGATTCACAGCCCAGAGCTCCTCTGTTTCTGACGGGGATGGTACAGAGGGAAGAGAAACCTCAGTTGGAAAGGTGAAACACCATAGGTTTGTGGCATCCACTCTCCCAAAGAGGTATCGCTTCTCCCACTGTGGTGGTGGGAAAGGCAACTTGTGATACAGAGTTGAGAGCAGTTGATGTGTTCTTAAATTGGGGAAATAACTGGAGGTGTGGTTTGATTGCATTTATGGCACAAGAGAATGTTCTTCCCCCTCAGGCACACTGTCAGTTGATGGCTATGTAGGCAGGACAGTCTTGCCTCTGAAATCACTGGGAGTCCTTTGGATTCACAGCGGGGTCTCTTTCTCTGCCTAGAGCCAGATAATGATGCCTATATGCGCTGCTCCTCACGCCCTTGCAGCCCTGTCCACCATGAAGCGCACGCCAAGCTGTCAAGCAGCCCTCCTCGCTCCAGCCCTGTGAGAGTGGGACCTTCCTATGTGCTCAAGAAAGGTAATAGTCTCCAGAGGAAAGGGAAGCACAGAGGATGTTGTTCTCTGCAGGGCTATCATTGGAGATAGCTGCACTTGCATTAGTATCATCTCTGATACAGATCAAGAAAAAATTTTTAAATGTGTATGTATTCAAACAACTCTTCAAGATTGGGAGAATAATCAGAATATCCTTAGACTGTCAGTCTGTCAGCAGGGTACTAATCCATCCATCCTCTTTGCTGAAAGCTCCCATCTGGAGACTCAGTAATTCCTCTGTTAGCTTTTCCTTTCTAGACTTCATGGCATTCCTTTAATCTATCCTGTTTTCCAGCTCTCATCTTTTATGTTGTCTCCTGGATATTCTCCTGCTTCTGTACTTTGCAGGGTACTGGAGCTAGACACTATTCCATGTTAACTTGAATTTGGGAAGCACCATTCTTTTCCAGCACTGAGTGCTTCTCAGGCATTATTTTATTGCTTTGTGAAATAGGGGAATCAGATTTAACCCCATTTTGCATTTGGGAAACTAATGTCCAAAGAAGTTAAGTAAAATTCCTTGTCCTGAGTCATGTGGTAAGCCCCTGATGGGAACCAAGACTTGCATCCCAATGTTCTGATTCCCTAACTGGGATTTTTTCCATCTCTACTATACCTCTGTAAATGCCTGTTGACAAGGGCTTTCTAGGCAGATCTGATCTCTTGGGGCAGGTGATACACACCTCTTGGGTTTTCTTCTCTAGCTCAGGTGTTGGCTGCTGGGAAAAAGAAGAAAGAGCTTCGCTACCGGAGTGTCATCTCAGACATCTTCGACGGCTCCATACTCAGCTTGGTGCAGTGCCTCACCTGTGACAGAGTACGTCACGTGCTTTTTAACTATGAAGCTGCTGCTGCTGCCGATAAAGTACTAAAATAGCAAGGCTTGTTCCTAGGATACCACACCTTGAGACATAATCATTCTACTTTAAATTGTTTTTGATGAAAGATAGTGTCTCATACTTTTTTTCCTTTATCTGATGCAAACTAATTTTCTCATACTTACAGTCTACTTCCCCAAAACGGCTTTTAAGCTACAAAAAAATAGCAGGTAGAAAAAATGGAAGTAGAACCCATGACTCTAGAAGCAGGAGGTCACCGGACATAGATCCAAGTGACTCATCCATAAGGTTTTTGTATTTTAAATGAAAAGCATGGTGATATTTGACCCAAAGAACTATGTGGCTAAGACCCTATTACTCCAGTTTCTAATGCTACTAGAAATCATATTGTTTCAATTTTAAGTTAATCAAGGTTTAATTGTAAAAGTCTTTTTTGATTGAAACAGGAATGGAAGTGATTTCAGAACAGAAATTTGGCAACTGTATTTCCTTGGTACATTCCCATAATCGTCACACAACAGTATTACTCAGGCCAGGACATAGGGCTGAGTAACACCGGAAACAAATTCATTTAATTTGCTCATGGCAGGTATCCACCACCGTGGAGACATTTCAAGACCTGTCGCTGCCCATCCCAGGGAAGGAGGACCTAGCCAAGCTGCACTCAGCCATCTACCAGAATGTGCCAGCCAAGCCAGGGACATGTGGGGATAGTTACACATCCCAGGGCTGGATTGCCTTTATCATGGAGTATATCCGAAGGTACCTTCTGTGTTCTCCCCATGAAGCATATTAAGGAATTCTTAGTATTGTTTCTTTCTTCTTCCTGTCTCTGTAAAGATCCCTGTTGGTTTTAGCTCCTTAACCACAAAGGCCGCCTTCTCATCCTTTCCGCCATATGCACACACACCACCATTTCAGATAGTGCTGTCAAATAAGGGGTCCTTTGTATCTTTTACCTTTCCCAGGTTTGTGGTATCTTGCATCCCCAGCTGGTTTTGGGGTCCTGTTGTCACTTTGGAAGACTGTCTTGCTGCTTTTTTTGCTGCTGATGAGTTGAAGGGTGAGTTGGGCTGTAGCTTTGAAGGAAGGGAGTCCAGTTCACCTGTAGAGCCAGCCATTGTTCTTCAGAAAGGCTGCTTGGTCCCTCAACTAGTGAGTGTTGCTTTGCAGGTAAAAGCTGAGAAGAACATGTAGAGATCTTGCTTTAGTAGTTTCCAGAACTGTCAGAGCATCATATTATCACTGATGCTTTGACAAAAGAATAGTCACAAATAGGCTGGTCTTCTCTACTCATTATCCCAACATAATATCCTAGAGGAGCAGGGAGTGGGAGGCAGGAGAGAGACAGTGTACAGATGTGGTTTCCTTTGTCCATCCTGCATTTGCCACAGAGTGGGCGAAGCCAGGAACCTTCCTCTGGGTACTGTATCCTCACTGCAGGCAAGGCATTCAATGCTCGACTTTGGTTTTCTGTTTCCTCAGTTCCTTCATTTCTTTCTCCCCAGGGGACAATATGTATAGCTGTGAACGATGTAAAAAGTAAGTGCTTCTTCTTTTCCTTTGAGACTTCTCCCTGACTTCCTTCCATGCCCTTTCTTTTGTCTTCCCCTTGGATCCTTTCTCTTGCCACCTCATTAAATTGAGTAATGATTAGTGAGAACCCAAAAGAAGCTTGAGGGGAAGGGAAGAGCCCAATAAAGCCTTGCCCCAGCAGTATCTCACGCCTTCTTACAGGGCTTCCCTCATATGGGGCTTTGGTGGTTTATCTCTTTTAGATTACGAAATGGAGTGAAATATTGTAAAGTTCTTCGGTTGCCTGAGGTGAGTAGAGGAAGTGCCCTGTTCTTCCTTTTGCTTCTGTCCTTCACGCTGATTGGTAGGAATGTGAAAAGAAGACCTGAAAGAGAGAAGCCATGTCGCTAATTGGTAGAAAAGAAGTGGGGTTTTTTTGTTGTTATTTTGGTCCAAAGTCTTTGAAAGCAACCTCTATGTCTTAAGGGAGGAAAAAAGCGTCTTTTCAAAGAAAAGACTTTTGATTCCATGTTCACATTATCAGTTTACTTTGCTTCTGGTTCATGATTCGGCTAAAAGCACATCGAAAGGAATTATAAATCCCAAAGTTTGAACAGATCTGCTTCTAAAGTACTTTTGATCAGATGCTGTATTTCTTTGTAAGAGTGAAGTAGCTAGTGGGATATTATAGCACAGCTTTCAAAAGATTGGTCAGTGTAGCAATAGACACTGTGCTTAACATGGCTACACTCCTAATTTCTAATTCATTTTCTTTAAAAAGTGACCAAGTGGAATTCAAATGGAGTCACTTCATCTTGATTTTATCAAATATTTATTCTTGTAGGGAATTTGAAATGGGGGTCTTTTGTCATTACTTTTCTCCTAGAAACAAAAAACTCAAAACTACCTTAACTTAGTAGATCCTAGATTTTTTTGTGAATATTCCATTTATCATTCAAAGCCTCTGTCTGAATGATCAAAAAGAATACAAGGAATCCTGACTGAAAATGTATTAAGAGACTGTCAGAAGCTTGCAGAGATTTTCTGTTAGGCTATTTAGAGCTCAGATAGTCTCATATCTGGTTGGTTTCTGGAAATACCATTTTTTTTTTGTTTGTTTTTTTCCTTTTTTAGATTCTATGCATTCATTTAAAACGTTTTCGGCATGAAGTGATGTATTCGTTCAAAATCAGTAGCCACGTCTCCTTCTCCTTGGAAGGTCTTGATCTACAACCCTTCCTTGCCAAGGAATGTGTCTCCCAGATCACCACCTATGACCTTTTATCTGTCATCTGCCATCATGGCACAGCAGGCAGTAAGTCAGTCCATGTTCCAGTTTTCAGGCTAGTCCAAAGGGACTAGTATCTTACACTATCTCTCACCACTGGTTATCCCATCTTGGAATAATAGGCTCCTTTATAAATAGCCAGACCAGCTTGCTTTTGAACTTTTCTTCCTGCTGTTGCTATTCTAGATCTTTCCCCTACATCCTCTGTGTTTCTCCATGACTCTTTTCTTTTACCATAGGTGGGCACTACATCGCCTACTGTCAGAATGTCATAAATGGCCAGTGGTATGAGTTTGATGATCAATATGTCACAGAAGTCCATGAAACAGTGGTCCAAAATGCAGAGGCTTATGTCCTATTTTATAGGTAAGCTATTTCTAGAGTGATATCCTGGGAATAGACTTTAAAAACACCTGCTCTCCATGTCTCTCCATCCATGGAGATGAATTGTGATTAGTCTGGAGTCCTGCTGCTGCATCCACAGCTGTTGACTCTGCACCTGTAGAAGGAGGAATGGTTCCAGTGCTTCCCCTTGGTGTTCATCCTTGTAGAAATAGAGTGCTCCAGTCTGTTTTTGCTTCTTATTTGTCAGGAAGAGCAGTGAGGAGGCAGTGCGAGAACGTCAGCATGTAGTATCCCTGGCCACCATGAAGGAGCCCAGCTTGCTTCAGTTCTACATTTCCCGCGAGTGGCTCAATAAGTTCAACACATTTGCTGAACCAGGACCCATTACAAACCATACATTCCTCTGTTCCCATGGAGGTAGGGCCCCATATCAGGAGTTGTTTCAATAACACGCTCAAGTTTTGGGAACATCCTTGGATGATAGCTCTAGGCCTTTCATTTTATCTTCTTATTTTTGGTAGGAATTCCACCCAATAAATACCATTACATTGATGATCTTGTTGTGATCCTGCCCCAGAATGTATGGGAATATCTCTACAACAGGTAAGATTCCTTGATCACAGCAGGGTTTCTCTGTGATCCTTCTCTGTTCTCTAATCAGAAGCCGTTAAAGGGAAGTGAAGTCCAGAATCTCATAACACATTTTGTAATGCAACAGGATTTTCTATATTGTACCATTTGTGAAATGCTAGCCTAGGAGATAAATGTCCTTTAGTCTTCTCAACTACAAAGAATTCCTGTATTTAGTTGCAGGACAGGAACACTTGGTTCATAGGGTACTCTGCCTAGTTTCCAGAAAAATCAAGCATTTCCAGAACAGGGTGGTTTGAATACTTAGTAACCTTGTAAATTGGGAAAATGCCAAGAAGCCCACCCTTTTCTCTCCCTCTTTTCTGTTTATTCCAGGAGTATCTATAGCACTTTTTCCCCCTGAAGATTTGTTGCTGCTGCTCTTACTCTGTATAAAGTTTTGGTCCCATTAAGTGCCCTTTACTTGAGATTTGTTAGTGTTCTTTCTTCATCTGGCTGTATAGGTTTGGTGGTGGCCCTGCTGTGAATCATCTCTATGTGTGCTCAGTCTGCCAGGTAGAGATAGAAGCCCTGGCCAAACGAAGGCGGATTGAAATCGACACCTTCATTAAGGTGCATAGGGGACAGAGAAAATAGGGTGGGGGGATTGTTCCCTTTCAGGTTCTGGAGCTCCCTGTCCTCAACAGATAGCTTCCTTGTCACTACTTTCAAACATCAATTTAATTCAAAAAACAATCACCTGATTAAGGCTATTGAGAAACAGCACTGGGAGAGGAGATGGAGGCCACCAAGGATTTCAGTTTCCTAATGTGTACAATGCACAAAACACTGTTTTATGTATGGGGTTACAGGCGTATATGGTTGGGTGGCCGAGGGATTATCAGGAAACTGAGATTTATTGTTGCGAAAAGACCAATTCCTTGGAATTAGAAGGCTAATCTCTTTTGTCCTCCTGGTAGCTGAACAAAGCATTTCAAGCAGAAGAATCCCCCAGTGTCATCTATTGCATCAGTATGCAGTGGTTCCGGGAATGGGAGGCCTTTGTTAAGGGGAAAGACAATGGTGAGTAGCATGAATTCTTGAACTAACTCCATCCTTCTGGCTTAGAGACACAACTCAGGCCCTTTTGAATGACGGGATTTTTCTTAGTGGTAACTGATGCTGGCTTATCAGCAAAGGGATCATTGAGATCTTATATTTGGGAGGGCTTCCCTTTGTGGAACTTTGGCACCCGCTCTGCTGATAAGTGCCTACGGCCCTAGGTGAGAACACAAGGAGTGAGAGAAAATGTGGGTATGTCTTTTCTTCATTGATCTCATCCACTTGGGAATCATGAGATCTATGAAATTTGGTTCTGGGTGAGACGTTAGTGTAACCCCTGTATTTGCTGTGGGTTTTCCCCTTGTACTTAGTCACTTCCTGTAATATTTGCTTTCTCACTTTGGGAGGTGGGGAAACAGGGTATAACCTAAATGCCACCAGTCGTGTTAAAACCTGTGCATGAAGCCCTGGCTTCTGATTTCGTACCTTCTGACAGTTCACCAGGTTTGGAAACTGTCCCTTCCTCTTGACCAATTTAATTTTAGATGAATTATGAGAATTTGGCTTGCCTATCCAATGAGGTTTTGGAGGGTCGGAAAGTCCTTCTGTTACTCTATGGAATTAAAGGGATCTGGGTAAAACTAAAACATCCCTAATGACTTCCCTGAGCCAATGTCATTTTTGTTCCAGATCCTCCAGGACCCATTGACAACAGCAAGATAGCACTGATTAAAGGTGGTGGTCACATCCAGGTGAAGCAGGGTATGTCTCAGCCTCCCCTTCCCCCAGGGCCTCTCGGGAGCTGATTTTGTCGCTTTTGTAGCTTCTGTGGTTGCTGCATCCCCTTGGGGCCTAGTAAACACTTCTGACACATGCTTCCTGTGTGTGGTGACTCCTTGCTTCTTCCCCTTCAGTATCATACTTATCTCTTCCTGGTGATTTGAAGACCAGGGAAACCTTGATTTTTGTGGACGATGTGTATTCTCTATCTGGCCCGTGCTCAGAAGCACTCCCCTTCCTCACCTCGCCCTCCTAAAAGCCCACCTTCTACAGGAAGCCATTCCTACCCTCAGCAGTGCCTTCCCCCTTCATCCTGCATGTGGCTTGTTCCTGCTTAGTTGTTTGTCTCTTCCATTAGACTGTGAGCTCATAGAGGGAAATTATTTTTGCGGTATTTATTGATGATGGGCGTACTTAGACAGCTTTTCCTAAAAAATAGAAATCGTTTCCTCCAGGTCTGTTCTTTCCTATTAAGAGGCTGACTTAGGGAGGAGAATGGGTAATGACAAAAGCAGGGCTTGAATTCCCCTTCTGATACTTAGTAACTTTATGATTTAGGTCAACTGTTTTAACTCAGTTTCCTATCTAGAAAACAGGGAATAACTATTTTGCACCCACCTTACAGGGTTGCATGTAGTTTGTAAGGCTTATATGAGAATGTACTTACAAACAATGCATAAATGTTGAATATTATTTTAATTTCTTTGGGTTTAGGGGAAGGTGTCTTTGCCTCCCCCCTTCCCCCCCAAAAGGAACCAGTGGTCACCTTAAACGGCAGCCTGATAGCATCACGGGGAGGTCAAGGACCTCAGTATCTCAGGCACTTGCTTGTTCTATTGTTCCTACTTTTGTAGGATTTGTGTCCCCTGGAACTGCACAATTGCCCTTTGTTTTAGGGGTTCCCTTTTCTCTGTCATCTCTGTTCCTGTGATGACAGTCAGTGTCCTTTCTTCTCACCTAGCAGGCATCTAAGAGAGCTGCATACAGTTCCAAGTTTGTGCACCTTCCTTTGCAGGAGCTGACTACGGACAGATTTCAGAGGAGACCTGGACTTATCTGAATACCCTTTATGGAGGTGGTCCTGAGATTGCAATCCGACAGAGCATTGCCCAGTTGCAGGAACCAGAGAACCTGCATGGGGAACAGAAGATTGAGGCAGAGACCCGGGCTGTGTGACCTCCATGGGCCAAGTTGTAAGTCACCCTGGACCAGAGCCCCATCCCTGTCTAAGGCCCCTGATCTGCCTTTTGGTGCTATTATTTTTTCTCAAAAGGGATTTAGCACCAAGCTGCCTTTAAAAATACTTTGGCACTCAATCAGTTGGAATTTTGGGTAGTTTTGTTACTGAGATCCCAAGGAAAAACAAATACCATTAATCAAGGTAGAATCTCTTTGTAAAGCAGAGACTTCCTATGAGGCACAACACATTGCCCATCCAGCAAATATTATCTTTTCAACTTTTTTTTGGTTCTGTAGGATGATCCAACTTTTCTTATAGGTTCTGAAACAAGATTGTCTCTTGCCAGTGGACGGGCGCCTTTGCACCTGAGAAGAGGCCACGTGCTTGGGAAATGCAGTTGTGTGAAGAGGCAGAAGCTCTGTGCTTCAGTGACCAGTGCTGCAACTAGGAAATACATTACCTTGCAGGCTTGATAAGGCTATCAAGACTTTGTAACATTCTTTTTGGTTTTTGTTCTGGTGGGACACAAGTTAATCATAGTTAATGTTCCTGAAGCTTTCTCTTAGCCTAGCTCTTCCAACACCACTGGCTCTTTGGGCTTGGTTTCTGTGAGTGGGTCTGGGTTCCATAGCTCTAGCCTTTCGGTCTGCCTATCTGCCATGTTCTCAGGGGATGAAGGTAGGGGAATTGCTTATTCAAAAGAATTTCCAGACCAATGTATTTGGTCCACTGTCTTTGTAAACCACAAAGAGTAACTAGAAACTAAACCTACATCGCAGCTATATTAATAGCTTCACCCTCTTACTTTCTCCATACCCCTCAGTACCGTTAGCAGAATCTCAGTTCAGATGAATTAAAAACATTTCATTATTCAGAACCAGATGCCCTCCCAGCTTGTATAAGAGAAATGCCAAATTATATTTCAATATTTTCCCATTCAACAGACATAGATTTGACTTGAGTTGCTACTCTGTCCACTTGTAGTGGAATTGGGGCATCCAAAATATTCTTCAGATACAAGCTATGGTAAGGTCCTTATTTGGTCTTAACATACATGCACTAATAGTTGCACTACTACAAAAGATGAAAGAGGGCCTCTGGTCCGAGGCGGGCCCAGGAAGCAGCCAGCCAGCTCTCCTGACCGCACTTCAGTAGGGATTCTTCTCTATTGCAGAGTAACTTGGTGGGGGGAGGGTTAGTGAGGTTTGGTGTCAGGGGAAAAAAAGTCTTTCCACTTGACTCATTTGCTCCTTGATGCAGGTTACCTTAAATGGCAGGGTGACGGAACATAACCCTCCTTTTCTCCTTTTTGCTCTTAAATACTTGTTAGCTGTGTAGTACGTTGGCAGGGAAATGGGGCCAGGACTGCCGGCCCTGGTCTGGTTCTGAAATTTATCTGTGAACTCATGTATGCTATTCTTCCTCCTTTCCCCTCAAAAAAACTAAATGCATTGTGGTCTGCCACAGAGAGTATATGTGTGAACAAAGGTCACTTTGCAGCTAACACCAAGCTCTCTGCAGGAACGTTCAGGTGATTCACCCAGCAGAGATGAAGGCTCCATGGGCTGGAGGTTGGGGGAAGGGTAGGTTTGGAACCTAAGGAGCAGGGTTGGCAGCTTTTAGAAGGAACCTTAGCCAAAATCCTAGCAGCTGTGCTGCTCAGAATACCGCAAACCCTTTGCACAACCTGTTGTGGGGTTTTGTTACATTGTTTCCCTGGATTGTTTTTCTTGTCCCATCAAGGCAGCACCAGGCTCGGGGATCAGAAAATGAGCCATGTTGGACCTTGTCGGAGCCCCAAGCTTCCAAATCTCCTGCAGAGCCTCTAGGTCCTCCGGTCCTCATGCTGTTTGTGTTGTATAAATTCTGCTGCAAAGATTGTAATAACATTTCTGTGTTCAAGTTTGTGCTCAGTGTCCTAATAAATACATGTGCATTCATCTCATGGAAGGCATCCTTTTTCTATGTTCATGGTGCTTCATATTACTAGAAGGAAAGATTAAAGCTCTTCCTTGAAAGGGGTAGATATTTTTTTTCAACAGGATTGGGGTTCTAACCATGACAAATGATTTGATTTTTTGTATTTTCAAAAAACTACCATAACCATGGCTTTCTAAAAGCAGGTACCATTTGGACAAAATGTTGTGCTGCCTTAGAAAATCTGAATCATTATAAGTTTACTTGACTGTTTTGTTTGCCCTGAAGATTTCCCCCCCACTTACCCATGGTCAGTTCTCTATGAGTTTGGGAAGGAGAATAGTGAGATGTGATCAGATAATGAAGCACTAAACAGATAACAATTTCATATTTGGCCAGAACTCATGATAGAGCGAGCAGCCAGCAGAAGCCATTTCAGAATGAGATAAGGAGTTGTGAGTCTCTCTTAAATATTTGAAATGATCACTTTTGGAAGTAGGTCTGTGGAAAGGTGAAGGACTTACAGATTAAGCACATATTGATTAGACTGTTAACTAAAAGGCCTATAGGCCTCAGTCACGTGATTTTAGATATGACCTGGACTGCATTCCATTGTCCAAAGAAGGAATTAAGTGGCCGAAGCTGTATGTCACCTTTTTCACTGCACTCCACTTACCAAATAGGGAGATAAAGGTTTATGTAACCAAGCACAGCCTGTAAAGGGTGGGATTTTGGGGGTTCTTTGTCTGAAATGTATAAAAGTTGTAAGCATCTTCAAGTGAATGACTCTCCTCCTGTGGGTATCTTTGCTGTCCTTTCGGGCCCACAGGCCAGGCCAGTCTGCTTCTCGAGATTCTAATTAATTCTTTCTATACATCATTTGGAGTGACTCCTGAGTAGTCAGTTTGGGCAGGTGCAATTGCCCCAAACATAGGTAATCATATTTTTCAGTCACTGGAATCATCAGAAAGGAGAACTGATTTCTTAGGCAGTATGACTTCACTTTCATCTTTATATTCCAAAGGGAAATTTCTAGTGGTCTCTAGTTTTTAGTACTACATTTAAATAGTGCTGTTGTTAACCTTTTAAACTTCTTATGGCCCTTCTAGCTCTAGATTTGTGGATATATGTGTGTAACACAATTCCAACCTGGAAGAAAAGTCATACAAAGATTATCAGTAATTTTAAATGTTATGGAATATGTTAAAAATTCGAATTCCCTGGATATGATTTGGTAAGTGACTTTCTCTTCCTCAACTTATTTATCCTGGACATATAATAGTTTCCTTGTTTAGAGAGGTCGTGGAAGAGAGTAGTAGAGTAACTAGTCATGGATTAGAGTTAATGCCCTTATAATGCATTTGTGTATACAGGAAGAAAGGCAAAAATGGTTCCTGCCTTCAAGGAACTTCCATTAGATGAAAGGTAAATATTAATAGTACCCATTATGTGCCAAACTGTGCCAAACCCTGGGGATACATAGAGGCAAAAAATCCTGATCCTTCAAGGAGCTTACAATCTAATGAGGGAGACAACATACAACTATATAGTGGCTAAATAGGAAATGGAGGAAAAGCACTAGAATTAAGAGTGGTTAGGAAAAGACTTCCTGTGACACAAAGATGGGCTTTTACTTGAAAAGGATGGCAGGGAAGTCTGTAGGTAGAGGTGAGAAAGAGAGAGAGATCTATCCCTGGCGTCAAGCATTTTTTATGGTAGTCCCCTAAGAGAGATGGAAGTGCATTGTTCATGGAAAAGCCAGAAGACTCCTCTCCCTGGATCTAAGAGCACTGTGGTAGGTAGAGAACAAGAAAGGTGGTACTTAGCTACCTTTGGTATCACCTGTGAATCTAGAAGCTATATAGCACGTCCAGGGATTACATGCTAGTGAACCACCTTAACAGACTGGCTATACCAGGCTGAGGGTGACAGACAGGCCTGAAAACCCCGTTAGGGAGTTGGGGGGATGGGCATCAGTCAGTTGCTTTTTACTCATGTCTGATTCTCTGGTCCATGTCGCAGAATCCTTGAGAAAGAATTCAAACCCAAAGTTTGTGGCAAAAAGGAATTTGCACTAAGAAGAAAGCTTTCTTAGTGTGCAAAGAATCTTGTTAGTGTTGAGGTCTAGATTTGGGGTACCTAAATAAAATTAGGGTTTAGTTGAGGTCTAGTGGCAGGTTCGGGGTACAGGGAGTCAAGCAAAGATCCCCTGCAACCCCCTTGGATTTGGCTCAAGGATACGGCGCTAAATGGGAGGTCTAGTAGTGGTGCAAGTTCCCAATAAAAGCATTTATTGGCCTGGAGAGCTAGATTGATAAAAGAGATTTATTATTAGGTGAAAATAGAAATAAGGAGGGAACTGGACAAAGGGTCCAGTGGACAGAGGGTTCTCACATGGCTAGCATATTTGGAATCTCTGCAAAGAGGGGTTCCCAGCGTGGCCTTTTTATAATAGGAGACTTAGCTGGAGGGGCTTTGGAGTGTAGCCCCAAAGTTGGCTCAGATCTGGGTGGGGCTGGGAACAGGTCAGATCTTCTATTGGAATTCAAAGGGACCAGGATTTGTGAGTCAAAGGACAATTTGCATTATTAACTAGGAGAGGGTGGGAATCTAGAAAGGAATCTTTCCCGCATCATTAGGATAATTTTGCAAAGATGGGTTTACATTGAGAAGAAAATATCTTCATCAGTGTGCTAAATCCAGAAGGGCATTTAGCAATGATTGGGGTTTCACAGTCTTCTTTTATTAGCCTTCTGAGGTCTGGGGCTTTTTTGATCTTTGGCTCCGAGCTAAGGGCCAGTCTCTGGATGAATCTGAGACTGGTTTTCAATTCAATTCAAAATTGAGATTACTTATCTTGAATGGGTGTGTGGCCTTTCCTAGAGGCTGGGAAGGTTTGGGAATCAGGGGCATCCTTCCCCCAAAGGTTCCTTTCCAACCCAATCCCCACCCCCCACCAAAGATTAAAGGGGACACAATTTACATCAATCCCAATACGGGTTTTCTTGGCAAAGACTCTAGAGTGGCTTACCATTTCTTTCTACGGTTCATAGTAGCTTGTCAGGGTCACATGGCTAGTAAGTGTCTGAGGCTGGATTTGAACTCAGGAAGTTTGAGTCTTCTAGATCCCCAGACCTGAAATGTACAAAGGACTGGCCTCCCCTCCCTCAGTCTTAGGTTAAAGGGTCTGGGGCTCGCAGAGAAGGGTCTGCTCAACTAGATTAGGGGACTTCTTTTGCACTTCAAAGTGCAATGCTCCCAAGGATATCTATTCCCTGAGGGTCACCTAACCCTGATCCCCATCTATGTTAAAACATCTGCCATTGTATCTTTTGTCCTGTAGAGTCACTGTTTAATGTCAAAATGTGCCAGCAAGGGTGAACAGGAATGCTTATAAGGCTGTCCCTACTTCAGTTGGGCACGGAACCATGCCAGAATCCTACTGGAGGTCCGTCCTGGCCATGCAGACCATCTAGGCCAGTTACAAATAAATTATTTCTAAATTGTGAATTACTATGGCCGTCTTGAATTCTATTGCCTGGGCTATTTCAGCCCAGCACTCTATCCACTGCACCACTTGGCAGTCCCAAGCATGGGATGATTTCCCCATCAGAGAACAATTTGTTACAATGGCAATAAGGGACTGAAGCAGGAACTGTGGAGCGCCTAGAGTTTAGCCCAACATTGAAGACGCCAAGGTCCTCACTCGTCTGGATTTTTGTCTTGCCCCTGGACTTCGGCCACTCTAAAATAAAGACTGATAATTGTGCAAGTCAGCCGCTTCCACATCCACTGGTCAAGACAGCACCCTCTTAATGGATCTTCTTTGAAAACAGGATGAACAACAGGGAAGAAGATCTGAAAGATGGAGAGGGCTTTGAAAGCCAAACAATTTTGCATTTGATTCTAGAGGTGACTGATGGGGAGTCATTGGAGGAGGAGGGTAGTTTCTAACATGGATGGACCTGTGATGTAGGGAAAAAAACTGGTGGCTAATGGAAGCTGAATGGAGGCTGAATGAAAGATGGCCTGGAGTGGCAGAAGGGGAATCAAGGGAGGTAGGCAGGGATCCACCAGGGAGCTATTACCATATGCCATGCCTGGAGTGATGAGAAAAGGGTGTATTTGAAAGATGCTCCAGTAAGCCACAGACCTTGGCAACAGATTGGCTGTCATGACAGAAAGGAGCCAAGACTCCTAGGTTGAGAGCCTAAGGACTGGAGAGAGAATGTTGCCTCAGAGAAATAGGAAAAGTAGAATGGGGGAGGAAGGATTCAGAGGAAGAGATTTCTGTTGTGAACATATTAAGGTGTCTCCTGGACACTCAGTTGGAGATGTGAGATTGAAGGTCTGAAGAAAGATTGGGGCAGAAAAGGTACACGTGTGAATCATCTACATAGAGTCATAAATCCATGGGAGCTGATAAGCACACCAAATGAAAGAATTGAAAGTCTCAGAACAGAACCTGAGGGAAATCTCTCTGATGAGAAGGCAGCAACAGATCTAGAAGAGAGCTCCTAGATAGGCAGGAGGAGAACCAAGACATTGTAGTCCTGGAAACCTAGAGAGATAATCAAGGAAATGGCCATAGAAGTAATAGAGAATGTGGACAAATGAGGGGGCAGAGCCCTTGAAGAAAGGGGCCTAGAAAGTCCTCAGGCTTAAAGTGGACAGGGGTGATAGCTAGTAGAAGGATATGGAGTATTGGTCCGGTGGGGGAGGGAGTGTGTGAAGAGATTTAAATAAGAGAAGATAAATTATTTACACTTTGAAAACATAACCCTAGGTGGGACTTCTATATAGCAATTGTCTTAGCATTTTCAGAATAATTGAAAGCCAAAAAACTTGCCAGCTTTTATATGAAATCCCAGTTTCTGCTTTAAATTTTCAAAGAGAAAAAGAGTTCTTTGTTGGGAAGCTGCTGTTCCTGTGTTTAAAAAAAAAAAAAAAGATGGGAGTCTCAGAAAGCAAATAAAAAACCAAAGCTTTTTGTTTGTTTACCCACCAAACTGGGCTGAAGGCAATAAATGCTAAAAACTGAAAACAATCCAGGAATACAAATTAGTGTCAGCAAAGAAGCACCCGAGAAAGCCAAGCTATTATTTTCTAAATGAATACATACCCAGAACTTCACCAAACCTATGGTTGGGCTCCCTCGACCTAACAATATTACAAAATTCTAATTAACATTTTTGGAGAAGCCAAAATCAGTCATGTTAAAAGCACAGCCCCTCTCCAGTTGCCCTGAATAAATGGAAGTACCACTCTAATTCTAATGATAAAAGTGCATCATAAAATGGATGTGCAAGTTCCATTGACTGGACTTTTTCTAGTGGGTGGAGAGAAAAAAAAAAAGTCAAACACAAGTTTCCCTCATTCTCAGACAGAACTTTACAAAGCTCTCCCTCAGAACCCTAGCCTCTTGTATGACTCTGCAGTGACCTACACATTTGAGAAACTGGTGGAAGACAGTCACAGAAGGCAGTATTTCAGCATTCCCTTCTCCAGTCTTCCACATCCTCAATGCTTAGAACAAAAGAATCCAGTACAGTCGGCAAATCTCTAATCAGTTGCATCTTTAGAGGCCAGGAAAGGTGCTAGATGATTTGTGGGAAAGCTTTATTATCATATTCATATTTCATTATGTTTATTAATATTGTTAATGTTATTTATTGTGGGGAATATTTATTCACCATGTTTTGGAGCAAAGAAATATATTAATTCATTACCAAAATTACCATGACTACTAGAAATGCTCTATTTCTTGGGCAAGAATCAATGGTTCTTCCAAGGCAATCCCAAAAAACTTTGGATAGAAAATGCCATCTGCATCCGGAAAAAAAGAACTATGGAGATTGAATGTAAATCAACATATGGCTATGTTTCACTTCTTCTTTCTGTGATTTTTCCTTTTATCCTGTGATTTTTCCCTTTTGTTCTGATTTTTCTCTCCCAACATGATTCATAAAGAAATGTTCATTTTGTAATGTACATGTATAATCAGAAAAAATAAAACAAAAAATAAATAAAATTATGCAAAGCTCCTTAACAAAAGTCAATAGTTCTGTTCATCATAAACATATGACAGATATATATGGGTTCAGAGAAAAAGGAACTAATTAAGTAATTCCATTTGTTTTTTCATTTTTTGGTTTTCAGCATGAATTCGATGAGCCTAGACAACACAAGAATGGCATGATGCAAAAGATAGAACATATTTGGTTATAAAAAGCTGAGTGTAGGGGATAGAAAAGGTTGTAGCTAGCTAAAATTAATAGGGAAAATATAGGTTAGTGGAATGGAATCATCTAAATCAAAATATGAACACAATGACCGCTGAAGGCTAGTTTTGGTTCTTTACCACCAAAGACAACGGTTGCTGCTTCCTATTTTCAATTTTGGTTCTCTTCCTACCACAGAAACTTCCTACCACAAACTCCAAGTACTAACATGTCAACTCTAACAGCCCCAAGTTGGTTCTCCTTAGGCCTCCATTGAGGACCATTTGTTCTTAGATTCTTCTTTAATAAGCAAACTAAAACCTTTATTAACATATTGTGTATATAAGCCATGACTCACTATAGGTCATGCCACTGTCTCCTGTTTATTCCCTTACAACAGGGTTCCGAACCTTTGTGAAGAGCACTCTTTGAAAAAATGACAGATGTAACACTGAAAGTGAAACCCTGAAAGAGGAAGAGCAGAACAAGTGCATATAATTGGGAAATGACCACATAGGCTCTACCCCGCCTTCCCATTGGGAATTGCAGAAAATCCTGCTGGAGGCAGATAGTGTGGTAGCAAGGAATTAGGACAAGACAAGAAAGCTTTACAGAGGTACCTAGATTTCGAACTCTGGTTGAAAATTCCAACTTTTACTTTCCAAGTCAAATTTGCACCAAACCTTGAATAGAAGGAGATTGAGTGACATCACTGCTTGGCACCCAGTAGACTGTTAACTTGATATTGCAGAAAGGAATGTTACTGTTCAACTACATGTAAGATTAGACAGTTCTATCCACTAATCAGTCCCAAGCACACACTTATAGAAATATCTACTGCACCATAAAACTTCCAGTTATTGAGGAGAAAGGTGAATAACTTGAGTATAGGTGAAAAGAAAAAACTTATTTTAATCAACTATTTTTATTATAAGGGAAGGTTCTAATGGAGGGAGTCATTGGGAAGTGATTTGTATTGAGAAACCATGTTAAAAAGAAAACAAGAAATCTGACTTTAAGGAATTACTTTCTAGCTAAATATATAGCAATATATATTATTGGTATTACAAAGGAACTATGTTTATTTTTTACTATGAGGATCAAGGCAGTCATATGACATTTAGACACACATTTCACCTAATGAGTCCAGCAAGTTAACAGGTTATTTTATATGCACACATACACACACAGCTAAGAAAGAGTTCTAAAGCCCTGACCCAGATGAACTCAGCATAAGGTTAAAGAGGCTGTAAATTGCCTCAAGTCTAAAAATCGTTTTCTGGAGCATCAAATCCTTGCAATCCTTGTAAGGGTTGGGCACTGAAGGAAATAATGTTTAAGTAAAATAGTATTGGATCAAGTAGTCCACATGAAGACATTTATTCTTTTTGAAAAGGAATTCTCTTGCTTTGGAAGTTCTTCTAGAAAACGTTTCCATAGAAGACAGAGGATTCTGAGAAAGCGCATGAAAGTTTTCTTTCTAAATTAAACCCAGTTTTATTTCTCTTTTCAATCTAGGATTGACCTGAGATATTGAAATATCTACCTTTAATGTCAACTCTTAATTATTTGAAGACTGGTTGACTAAATATTTTGTAAATCATCAAGCCACTTACAGTCCTTCTTTCTGGCAATATAATCCCCTATTGATTACATCAGAAAGGCAGGTAAATTTTTATTTGTAAGGAAATCTGATTGTTTATTATTAAGAAATTAATGCTTCCAGTAGGTTAGGGCATTCAATATAGATTTTACTTACCTGTATTCTTACTTTCTATCCAGTTGGCATTTAAGAGTTAGCTTTGGCACTTCTCTGTTCTCTCTATAGTCAAGAACATTTAAATGATCAAACATTAGGATTTTTAAGACATAGTTCTAGTTAACCATTTAGTGAATGGAGACGGATAGCTATAAATTATCAACTTCTTTCAACTTCAAAGAAATGTCTAAACAAATAATCTGAAATATATCATATAACCTGTCAAAAGCACTCACTTTCAAAAGCACCCATTCCCAAACTCCAAGATATATTAGTTTCACCAATTGAATAATTGCATCCAACCTATGAAGGACTTTTTCGTCATGTCTGACTCTTCATGACCCCGCTTGGGATTTTCTTGGCAAAAAGAATGAAATAGTTTGCCATTTCTTTCTCCAGCTCATTTTACAGATAAGAAAAACTAAAGTAAACAGGGATAGGTGATTTGCTCAGTTTAATAAGAGTCTGAGGCTGGATTTGAAATCAGGAAGATGAGTATTCTTGATTTCAGGTCCAGTACTCTATCCGTTCATTGTACACTTGTCTGGACAAAATTATTATGAATCAAAACCAACAAAGAATCTCAAAAATGTTAGAAATTCATGCCCACTTAGGGATACTTTATATTTAAAAGACGTAGCTAAATTTATATCTAATTGCATCACTGAAGTATATAAAATAATCTGAACAAGTAGGCCTTCAGACTCGCAAATCAGTCTTCATCCCACAATCAGTTTAACTTTTTTAAGCAAGCAAATTGGAAGATAACAGAATGTTAAGAAATCTTTGAGATTAGCTGATCTAACGACTCATTTTACATGGAATGAGAACCTCAGTCTCCAGACTTCTACTCCATTGCTCTTTGCATTACAACACACCATACCTTAATGTTATTTGTATTTGAATTTCCTAAGATAAAAACAGTTACATGAAAGTACACTAGAAGTTATATTTTTTATTTAATATTTAGACAATTTCATATAGTTACAAGAACAATGTTTGCCTTCATTTGGTTGAACTCCATCTCCAAAAACAAATGGGTAATGCCAGAACCTTTCCAATGGCAATGAATTACAACAGATATTCTACCAAGAGCTTAACCCACACTAAGCAAATTTTTATCAACTCCCTCCTTTTCTTTGTGTGTGTGTGTGTGTGTCTCTCTCTCTCTCTTTCACACACACACACACACACACACACACACACACACACACACATCACACAAATTTAAAAGTGCTCAATATAGTAAGATAGAACTTGACATATTAAAATAAAATTTGACAATATAAACAGGAGAGATAGTCATTAAGAAGCAAAAACCCAAAATACAGTATATGGAAAAATACTCCGAAGTTAACACAATTTTTATATTTTTCAGTAATTATGTTTTTTTATTCTCTATTTACAGATGTTACAGAAACTTAGTTAATTAAACTAATTAATAACTGCTGGTGGGGCGATGGCAAATCTCACTCACTTTAGAGATGGGAAGGGTCACAACATGTTACCAGGTGAAATTGGTAAAAATTCAAAGGTGAGTCCCATCACAGCAATTAATGCCTTTTCAATTTTTCTTCAGCATATCTTGAGGAGGGATTAATTTTAGATTTTTTCTTTTGGGAAATGACTTTGCTTTGTCAACACTTAGGGTTAGTTCTCTTTAAAATTAAAATCTAAAATGATATCACAACCTTCAAGCAGTGATAGGAGGTATCAAGAAAAGAAAGAAACACTTAAAGAGATTCTGAGCTTTTATCTGTGAACTATTTTATAACATTTTCACTGTTGTCATCAGAAGTTTTTTTCCCACTGAGCCTCACTGGTACCCTCAAGCTAATAGTCCTTCCAACATCATTATTTAGCAACTCTGACATTGCAATAAGTTGATTATCTATAAAGGCTAATGATTTGTTATCTATCTACAACCAATGGAAAATTAAACATTTTCCATTCTTGCTTGGACACAGCTGACATGGGAGTGCAACAGTGTATCAGACATTAAAAGAATAAATTATAGAATAATTAATAGATACACATGGAATTACCCCAGTCCAAGGTTCTGACATCTCAAAAGCAAAATTTGTTTATTTGGAGGATAAAGTATAGAATGGTCCTTTTTTGGTGATATTTGTAATTAGCAGTCTCAACTTCTGAAGGGCAAAGCAGGCAATAATGAATAATTCCAATGACCTCAGGACAACTACTTCTGCAAGATTTTGGAGATGAGTTACTTTTTTTAAAAAAATATGTTTCTAACTTTAATTTTATTTACTCAAACCAATCCTCTTCCTTGAAGCATGATGGACATTGAAGAATTCCCTCAAACCAACTATTGCATCAATTCATCATTGAAGTAACCATAGAAACAAAACTCTTCCAGAATGACATTTGAACAACCCAGAGAGTTCAGTGGGGTTTTCCAACCTCCTGAACTTAAGTCAAGAGGGAAGAAGGCTTTCTTTTTAGTTACTGTCTTCCTCTTTCCTCCTAAAGACAGTATTAGTTTAAAGAGTTTCAGCCAGGAATGGAACTTGCTTCTGAAGTCATGATATATGCAGCAAGCCCCCTTTCTCACTTTTTTTTTCAATTATTGATTTGAATAATTTCCAAATTTTGATATACTGAATCAGTCAACAAACCCAGCCCTAAACATCCCTCTGAGACAGCATTTCTCTTCTGAGTTGGACATAAATTTTAAAGTCTGATTCTCAAAGAAGGAATGACAATGTTTACAAAGCAATTTTCTGGTTACTAGAAACCAAAGTGAAACTTCACTAAACAGTTACTAATGCCCGTCTAAAACAAAAAATATCAAGTTTTATTCTAACTCACAGCTTTCATAATTGACCTTAAACATTCTTGTCTTGGTGAAATTTATGCTAAATAATGTTTGAAAAGAGCTTTCCTTATTTAAAAAAAATGGCTTATCTAAGACCAGGATAGCCACATTGACATAATTTCAGTATTAATTAAAAATTCAAGTGGTAAAGGAATTCTATTTCAAAAACCAAACTATACTTTGGACCAAATAATGTTAAAATTTAGAAATGATATAAATGTTTTTTGATTCTGGTCATAGGATTACTTAGGGGAAAAAAATTGTCTATAAGACAATCACTTTAAAGTCATTTGATGTGATAAACGATGATGTATCTCTTTGGGGTCCTGGAAAGAACAAAGTCAAACGTTTTTTGTGTTCCAATATGACAGTGCATAGGTGAGGTACTCATGCCCGAATTACCTGTACCCAGGCACAGGTTCAAGCTACTATTACTAACAAACAGGTAGATTACTAAAGGAATGCCAGGCTTCAAAGCCCTTCAAACTTCATGGATGGTGGGTACAGGCAGGGGAGCAGGGCCAGCATGCAGACTGTAATGAGATTTAAAACTGGATCTTTGGAAGACACTGAAGACGGAATCGCTAACTCAAACATTTGCTGGTGCATGCAGAGACGTATCTATGGTTGAGTAAGACTTAAGAGAAGTAGGGGGTGGGGAGGAGAGAAGCAAGTAAGCAGTCATAGCTATCAGGCTGGATTCTGAAAAAGTGTATGTTTGGTGTGACAGCAGAGTCAGCTATCAAAAAGCCCTAATGAATACACATGGCCTTTTGGAAAGGAAGAATTATTTATTGTTGATTGCTATGGTACTCAATACATTTTAAAAAATCTGAGCACTCTGTCTAGCTAACGCATGTCTGGATCTCTAGTTCTAGATTCCCTAAGTCTTCTCGTGAGACTAGTTGTAAAATAATCACAAAAGGCACGTTGTGAAATTGAGATGGGCCAGGTCACACATTCAAGCCAACTGAGAGCTAGGGAGCAATTAACAAAGGCCATAGGGCACTTCTCTGGGAATTTCTGGTTTTGAGTTGCAAGGAGAAGACCTCCCAAAATCACCAATGTTGAATTGAATTGGAAATTAAAGAGCAGGTCTGTCAGTGTAACTCCCTGAAAAGGAAGCCCATCCAACAGAACCAAAGGTAAGGTCTACGTTTTAGTCTGAGCCACAAAGAACATGCTGTAAGAAAAGAGCAAGCATCTGAGTAATGTGGGGATATCATTTCAGATTGAGATTTCAAGTGTTAACTCCAGACCAGCTCAAGAAGTCTTTGCACATGACCCGTTTGAGTGGCCTGTGGAAACAAGCAGACTGTTTTTCCTCCTGTGAAAGCTCACTTGAGGCTCTTGCACCAGCACAGCACTTTTAGGAATCTATAACACAAAAACAAACAAAAACTATGTGTTAACAAGGAAAGCAGTAAATGAGGAGTGGGCATATTGCTCTAGGTTGCAAATGTCCCACCAGGCAAACGGTAAAAGGAAAGTATAGCAATCAGAAAAATCTAGAACAGTCAGTACCAAGGTAATATCCTTGGGATAAGTAACTTTCACTGTTTTGTTATAGCAAACTATTTTCCAACCTAGATTAAGAAAGATTATCTCCTGAAAGATTAAAAAAAATTTTATCTGAATGACTATTTCTCATAATTTTAGTCACTTAAGAAAGAAAAGAAAGCAATATTTTATTGATAGGGAAAAAAAAAAACTGGTTCAATTTCCTTTCCTTAGTTGCAATTCTGCTATTTTTTTTTTATTGGGGGAATAACAAAATCTTTGTTTTAGTGACAAGGTAAACAGAGCTCAGTGTATATCAGGCAGAAAACAGTGAAAGTTCTTCATTTTGAGGAGTGCAGAAAAGCAGCAAGAAAAAGAAACACAGACTTTCTAAGCCCATAAATACATATATGGTAAAGAAGAATGAGAAAGTTACCATGGATGTAAGGGAGGTCAGATTTTTATATGCATTTGGACAGAAAATGCCCCACTGCTAAAGATAAAAAGATTGTACTATAGGAAATAATTGGCTCAGAAGGGTGAAAAATCATTTAAAATACAAAATCATGAGAAAATATAATGTTTATTAGAAGCAAATATAAAAGACAGAGCTAGAAGGTAATACCAGACAAAGAGTTTTTCTTTTAGAATAGGAGTAGAGAGAAACAATCACATTGGCTACATTCAAACATAACTTACTCAGAATCAAAGTGTCTCTAATAAAGTCAAGTCTGGAACAGCCAGCAGGGACCCTAGCTACGAATGTAACAGTCCTTGTGGCTTAACCAGCACTTATAAAAACAAAAGGATTATTAGGCAGCAGAATAATAACCAATAAAACAAACATTCAGATAAAAAAAAGGTTAAAAACAAGTCAAATTCAAGTAATTCTTTAGTTTTTAAATCGCAATATATACAAATGTCTTCTATGTGGAATTATTGACATGTAACAGAAAGACAATTTTAAAAATCCTTTACACAATCCAATTGCCCAAAAGTTAGCTATAATATTCTAAATATTTTGGCAAGCATTAAATAATTAGCTACATTGTAAAAAAAAAAAAAAAGTGCACTGGCATCAATAAAAATATAACCACTACTCTTGGCTTATGGACATGGGGAAGCAGCAGTTGTTCCTCAGTGGGATCAGTATTACAGAACTATTGGCTGAGGTATGAGATTTATAAACCTGATAGTAGGCAGAAGGGAAGGATCCCACAGAAAGTCTGGCTAGAATTATGGAAGCAGAATTTTATAAGCAAAATTTGTTTTTTGTTTTTTTTGTACATTTCAACACAAGAATATTTATGATAAAAGAAAGCTAAGCCTATTCAAGATAACATAGCAATGCCAGGCAGAATGTATCCTTCTAAGAAATAGTTTCATTTAGGGAAGTTTAAAACATTGAAATTTTCTTAGGGCTCTACACATAAAACAAAGTAGATTCCATATGAAATTTTTTTGAATCACCTTGTGGAATATGTGTAATAGCTATTGTCAGATTATATAACAATGGTACAAAAAACTCATGTTAATAAGATTCAGTGGATCACTTAAATATTTCATACACTGAAACAATAAAAACTAACAAAATATTCTCACTAAGCTGTCAATGTGATATATAGTCTATTGTTCTCGGAAATCCATTATAAAAATAATCACAATGAGGCTATGGAAATTAAAGGCATCCTCTTTGCAAATCTATTGATATGTTTTATGAATCAATGTGTACAATTATTTTTGGAAAACATAGCATTTAAGTTTTTAAAACTATGTATTATGAATAATAAAATGGTTTCATTTACTTTATATTTTTTCAGCATTTATTATGTTGTCTTCAAATGGGAAAAAAAAAACAATATTTAAGTAATGGATAAATATTTCCTTTTATCCTGGAATTTCTCAATGCAAAATTGTACTGAAGCTTAAAGTTAGCATTCACAGATATTAAGTAAAATGGGGAAGTATTTTTGACAATTTAAAAAAAGAACCTATGAATTAAGGACCACTGTATTTCCTTTTTATAATTTGAATAAAACTTTAATAATGCAATTTAAAATGTTTGGAATCAAAATGGGCTGCCTATCAAGAATGGGATAAAAAGGAAAAAAATCTCTAAAAAATTAACTAAAACATTATTTGCTGGCTTCAAAATAATGATCCAAGTTTGGGATTATAGCTTAGTTAAATAGATTTGATTTAATAAAAAATACAGAAGGGTAAAATTAGATTACATGAAAGCAGTTTTTGAATCTTGGATATGGTTTTAAAACATATGAAATATGTAAACTCAAATCACTAATGGCTGGAAAGATTCTGATAACACATAAAACCAAGGACTTAAGTAAAATGGGTAAATAAAACTAGATAATTTCTAAGGTTCCTTCAATCTCTAACATCCTATGGTTTGTTGATTCTAATTCACATCATTTTTGTTAGGTTTAAGTAACACAACATGCATTAATATCTTCTTTTTTCCAAATCACCTTTGTAAAAGAGCTTTATTTTGCAAAATGAACCCATACAGGCAAAATACTTATATTTCTTAACAAATTTAAAAAAACGAGAACTTTCTTGACTGGGCAGGCAGAAGATAAGCATATAATTTTCAAGTTCAATTTTAAAAATCTAAGTCTTTTGATAAATTGGTGAAAAAGAAAACAAAAGATCCTTGCTCCCAAATTATCAACTATCAGTGCATCTTATTAGGTATAACTAAGAACTGGGCTTGAGTCAGATATGATCATAATGAAATACTTTGATAGAAGCTAGATTGCAACTTTCTTGTTAACTAAAGACACCATAAAAATAATTGATATTTATATCTCAAATGAGAATATATGCATATATTGGCAGTTAACTGAGCTCTCCATATGGGCACTTTATCTTGGTAAGAGAAACTTACTATTAAAATAATCAACAAAAAGTCAATTATACAATGCATTAAATTTACTGTGTAACTGTGAAAAAATGCACAGAAGAGAAGTTTATCCAGTCCTAACAGTCACAGAGAAACTGCCAACTAAAAAAAATTTTTAATGGTATTAAATGTAAGTCATAGCACCTTTGGCATTTTTGTCCAAATAGACTTCGACGTACGAAGTTGGGACATAACCTTCTTCATCTTCATTTCTGCGAATTCGTGTCCAGCCATCACCTTTGTCCTCCTCTATGACGTATAATATTTCTCCTTCAGCTATTGAAATTGTTCCTTCATTCTGACCTGCAAAGTTAATGGCACAGTAGTTAAGCTTCTTAGTCAAAATAATCTCAGCTATTTGGGTCAATTTCATTGGTAAAGATTCAGACACTAACATCCTTCTAGCTTTTTGTTCTCCATAACTTGTTGGCACAACTCTGTGTTGTTTTCCCCCCACAGTTTCTGTAACATGGCATGGTCCTAATTCTCTTACCAGACTCTTTACATTCTCTTTCACAGGTTCTGATTTCTCCTTTGCCTCATGGGCTTCTCTTCCCTATCTTATCAACCACATCTTCCCCAGGGTTTTGAGTCTCACCTTTAAGTGGCTGATTTCCAAAGTTCTGTCTTCAGCTGTGACTTCACACATGAACTCTACTCCAGTCTTATCAATTGCTTCATAGACATCTCCAAATGGTTGGCCTACTAGCATCTTAAACTGAGTTCATTTTCTTTCAAAATTAGCAACTCCTGATTTTTCCATTTCTACTAATGGTAATACCATTCTCCTATTTATTTAGGTTTTAACTTTGACTTTTCCTCTCTCTCACTACTCATGGAAATCAGTTAGTATAAAATCTTCCTTCTCTATCTTGGTTCAGGTTTTCATCTTCTCCTGTCCTAATCTACTTCCTACTAACAGTCTCCTGTGGTAGAAGAGAAGGAGGAATGGATTCAGTCAGCAAAACTCATTTTAAATTTCAGTTCTCTTCTTCCTTAACTGTCTCTGCCACCCTGGACATGTCACTGGACCTTGCAGGTTCTATGCGTCCTCATGTACAATTATAGAGTTGCTCTAGATGACCTTCCAGCTTAAAATTTTCAGTGATAATCAGTATAATGACAACCATGTTCACTGTCACAGAGACAATTATGTCTCCTGAGGACATATGAAAAAGCACATTAGCCACCTCCTGAGAGGAGAGAGATACAAGCCAGGGAAACAGACATACAATTCTGGACATGGTCAGGTGTAGAACTGTTGGGATTTGTTACAAGAATTTTTCCTTCTTCTTTGGCTCAGTTTTTAATTGAAAGATTGGAGAAAGAGGTAAAATATAATTATGGCCAAAAAAGTGAGCCATTAAAACATTTTTAAAAATAAACAGAAAAAAACATGAGAAAGTTCAAAAGCAAGCAGACAAGCAAAATGTAACAACCATTAAGTGTAGAAATAAGTGTGTGTATGTGTGTATGTGTATATCTATATACAAACATATATACATATTTGAAGTAAATGGTATGAAATGGGAGGTTCAAAGTTTCATAAACAATACTTTTTTTGTGTTGAGGAAATGTTCATTTTGGGGAAGTATTTAATTTTTTTGAAGTAAATTAAAAAATTTTTTTGATTCTGTGAGTCATATAAAATACAATAATTGTAAAGAATTGTAACAGGAAGAGATACCTTCAAATGTATACAGAGCTTTACAGGTTCCTATGGTAGGAAGTGGCTCTTCATCATCAAACTCATCATCAAAGTCTGTGGCCATCATCTTCAGCTCATTCTCCTGACTTTGTTCCTCTGTATAACTGCCATCTGGGCTGCTCAAGAAAGAAAAATACACAGCAACTATAGCAACTAACTTCAGTGGAGATATTCAGGTAATGTACTCATCAAAAAAGTCCTTGTGATCATTTTATTTATAATTATGAGCATTCCTTTCAGGTAGTTTTAATACCATTGCATTTTAAAATCTACATGTTCACCATGCAACAAATTATTTCAAATTTATTTAAATTTTAAATCTTTTCTTGCTTCTTCCTTCTTCTAAGAATCACCAAGATCTAGGTGACACTGCATCCTTGGCCATCTTTTCCATAATGGTTGTCCTGTCTTGCACACTCTCCAACACACTGGTCCCAGTGGTGGGGAGGGAGAGTAGGACAAAAGACACCTTGCTTCCTTGCTCCCTGTTACCGCTGGCAAATTCTCGCTCTACTAATACCATTCCTTCAAGGTTCTTGCCATCCAAATGTATTGCCTGGCTCAGATGCTAATAGCCAAGGCTGCTGGGTGGTGAATGTAATGGAGAGAGCACAGGGTTTGTAGTCAAGAAGATCTGACTCTAGGTAGTAGACCTAATCCTTATGTTTTAAATCTCAATTTCAAACTCCTAACCCAGCCCCAGACATTTACTTAAATGTGTGAATCTAGGCAAATCACTCAAGTTGTTTGCCTCAGTTTCTTCAAGTTGATCTCATTTCCACTAGACTATTCCAATGGACTTGTATTTGGTTTTCCATCTCAAATCTTTTTTCCACTCCAATCTGTCTTCCATACTAAAATACTGGTAACAACTACCAAAGTGACTTTTCCTAAAGGTCAGGTCTGACCATGTCATTCTTTGTCTCTAACTCAATATCTAGTATAAACTGTTTGCTACTTTAATCTCTTCCCAACTTAGTTTATTTTCAAAGCTTTCACATCACTTTCTTCCACATAATCTACATTCTAGCTATTCTAATCTACTGGTTGCTCTTTTATAAAACACTTCAATTTCCCATCCTTGGGCCTTTTCACTGATGAGCCCCATGATGAAAATACCCCAACTCTTCACCTTGACTTCTTAGAATTTCTTTAAGACTCAATTCAAATGTTACTTTCTACACACTGCCTACCTTTCCGTCTCCCCCAACCCTTATTTTTTCCCTTTCTAAGGTTATTTAGTATCTTTTTTATATTTTTCTTGAATAGATATCTTTAGGAATTAGGTATATGTTGTTATTTCCCCAATAGAAGATAGGCTATTTGTAATAAGGGACTGTTTTGATCCTGTAATAAGCATTTAATTCTTGTAGACTTAATTTCCACTCCATGATACCCATTGATCCTTTTCAAAAGTTCAAAAGAGAGTAGAAATAGATCTCTACAGGTACTGTACCTCTCCCGATCTTGTGCACAATTATTGACTGAGGGTGTATTTTGTGCTTCATACATTCCACTCTGTCGTCTAGCCTGTTCCCCACGGACAGGGAGTCTGCCTTCAACTTCAATGAGCCAGGTCTGGAAATACAAAAGAGCATTTTATATTTTTGTATCGTTTATATTAAAGTATATAAATATATTTAAAATATTCAGAAAAGCAAAACATGGAATCTGAGTTTACTGTGTATTACAGGATGATTTTCTGAGAAACTATATATTATCGAGCTGCCAAATGCCAAGGGTGATATGATCTAGTAGCATATGCCTGATTATTGAATCTGACAGAAAATTATTAATAAAGGAATCAATTAATTTGTTTCTAAATTAAATTGTACAAATGTATCCAAAGGCTATTGTACAAACACCCCCAAAAGATAGTAAAGTTGGAGAAAAAGAGAAAGGAAGAGACCAGTTGATATGTAAGAGAGCATAAAAGAAGATGCAGTGGAACATTTTAATTTTTATTCTTCCTGTGGTGTTTTTGTTTTTCTTTAAAATATAATAGTTCTCTCTGGAAAAAAGCAGGTTTCTCAGGGAAGTTTTTTCCTGGAGGCAGTCTTAGTTGCAGTTGAAAGGAATAATCACCCAAATGCAGCCAGGTATTAAAAGTTCAGATCTTTTATTGCCTCCAATATAGCCCGGTTAGCTTAGGCCTATCTCTCTGCTTGGTTCTAAGAGCTTTGTCCTTTGCTTCTGCCTCTGTTCCCTTCAGCCTCCAGCCAGCACCAAGGTGAATCTGTCTTGCCTCCGAGAGAGGGCTTCTGTCTCTCCCAGAGTGCTCCTCTCCAATGTAATTCAGCCGAACTCTCTTTAACCCGAAGTAACTAACTAACCCAAAGTTAAGAGCCTCTTTATATATGATCTCCCAAAGGTTGACTCCTCCTTCTGGAGGCACACCTAAGGGAAGTGTGAATTCACAAAGTTACAAAGTTTATTTTGTGAATCTCCCATACTTGTGCACTCCAGTGACTAGTGGTGTGAACACAAGCATTGTATCAATTAGTTCTACTTAGCACCTTGTTTCAGATTCTGGCCCAAAACATCTCTTTGGAGGATTAGAACAATGATACTGAACCATGCTAAATTAGATAATTATTGTCTCTATCAACTCTAATAACTAAAAGATTCCGACACTTTCCATCTTTACAACCCAATTTCCCCCCCATAACTCCATTACACTTCATTTTTAAAGAATCAATGGTAAAAGCAACTTTTTTTTTTTTGACTGAACTCAGGAAATCAAAATGAAAAAAAGTTACTTTGGAATTCAAATTTAAATAGAAGAAAAAAGCAGAAGAGAGCATATTTGACAAAGAAAAAATGAATACTGGCACAAATACTTCCAGTTCCAGAAAGACTATTCAGAAATCCTTCACCTTATAAGGTTCTCTAAAATTAATTCTGATTTTGTTTTTTTTTATTTTATTTTTTCAATCTCATCTTTAAAAATATCTGTTATGAGCAGCTAGGTGGTACAGTGGATAGAGCACCAGCCCTGAATTCAGGAGGACCTGAGTTCAAATTTGATTTTAGACACTTAACATTTCCTTGCTGTGCAAGTCATTTAACCCCAATTGCCTCCACCAAATAATAATAATAATAATTAAAAAAAATAAAAATATCTGTTATTTGATTCTATAAATAATCTTGTATAAGCAGTCAGTTAGCATTTCCCCCATGTTTCATTTTTAGTTGATAAAAAGGCTTTCCTTAACATGTTTTTAACACACAGACACACAATGTATACACATACATATAAGACACATCTATCCATCTCTCTCACTCTAAACACACACACACACACACACACACACATCCCTGTACAATATATGTAAAATTATATTGCCTTTGTTCATCTCTTAAGACATTTCTATCATATTCCTTGTATTATATTCTCCTTTTTTATAGACCTTCATAGATCATATTTTCTATTGATGCTTCTCATATATAGAATGCCTTAATTATTTTTTAAAATCTATTTTTAATTTACTAAGCAGAGAATTGTAAATTACTTAGTATCAGTTACTGGAATATAGTTATTATTATGAAAATATATAAGATATATCAGAAGATCCTGTCTTCAAGTATGAAAGAGAAAATTGAAGAGCTCTTAAAATTTTATTATAGAATTTTTTACTTTAGTAAATATATTTATTGTTAAGGATTTTGTTTTTCTTTTTTCAATGGTAAAGGGTTGAATATAGAAAAGAGTAAAGGAAAGGGTAACCCCACCAAAACAAGAAATGAAAGTTGTTGAAACATTTTTTAAAATGTATAGTAAATAAACAAAAGGCAAGCCAGAAAGAATGATAATTAGTAGTACTATTTTGAAAGTTATATGATAAGTTTATTATACACTTTAAAAAGAAAAGCAAGCTAAATATAACAATTTTGCAATTGCATGATTGATCTTTTTTTGGTTCTGTTATGCATAGAGAAATGCTCATTTTATTTGTTGAATGAAAACTTTTAAAACAAAAATAAAATCTATCTATAATTAGTAACACTTCCAAATGATATAACTAAAAAATACCTTAAAAGTGATTCAATTAAAATGGCACATGTTTAAATTTAACCCATGTCCAATGGATTGCAATGCTCTTTTTTTATCTAGCTAAAAACCTATTCATAACACTAGAGCTGAAAAAAAAAAACTTGAAATCATCTAGTCTAACTACTCAACCTCAAAGTCTAAAACATATCTTGTTTTGGTCAATTAATCTATTTACATGGTAAGAGAAGCTTAATTATGCTAAGCTGCTTCCTATATCAATGTTGTTTCAAAATGCTATTTCAATGACACTTTCCCCCTCATTCCCCTCCATACCTCAAATTTCTGGACTTCTAGTCGAAGCTTTTCAATATTCTGTCCAACTTCTATCAACTTGTGGTCCAAACTGCCTGGATCTCCCATTTGTGGATTCTTTATGTAAACATCTTTCATTTTTGTTATGGCATCTCTATAAGAAATGAACACATACCAAGCAAAGGTAATGTAGCAGTATATTTGCTTATTCATTCATTCCTCTATCTAGTGTCTATTATTATTTTTCCAAAAATGTAGCACAAAATAACAGAAGGCAGCTTCTATCTAAACATGAAAAATTTAAAGGAATCCTATTATTACCTGAAAGTCAAAACCAAAATGTTCATTTTTTATTCCTTGGCATTAAAATTCTAAATTGGAAAAAAGTAAAAATAAAAATGTACATTCCAAACACTTAACAAAACTTCCGCTTGGGGCTTATGTATTATGAGCCATTCATGTCAGGAAGAAGCAGACTTCATTGCTCTGGAAAATGTTTTATACCATTCCAATTGTTAAGAATGAAACAAAACTCTGATGGCTGGTGTCAATATCTAACTGGCAAAAAGAAAACTTTAAACTTCTTAGAAGATCATATAATATTTTTCATGATCTAAATCATGATTTAGAATAGTGCTTATGTAGCTTGGAAGCGAAGAATTCCCTAAAAGAATTATTAGTTGTGTTTTTGAGCAGTTATTTTGGGACCTAATGATTTCTAATACATATGTATATATAATATTATATGTACCTAAATTTGTTAATTAGAAAGCACTTTAGGAAGGGTTAAAACTTTTCAGAAGCTACATCAAATGAGGGTACTAAAAGGACATAAAATCAATTTTTTCTGA
The DNA here is from genome assembly GCF_016432865.1 of Antechinus flavipes. Taxonomy (NCBI): domain Eukaryota; kingdom Metazoa; phylum Chordata; class Mammalia; order Dasyuromorphia; family Dasyuridae; genus Antechinus; species Antechinus flavipes. Next base: position 501,150,829 of record NC_067399.1, read on the forward strand.
GCTACAAATATGAATTTTAAGCCTTGGGATCACTTGATTAAGTTCTATGGCCTAGATATAAGCTTCTACATATTATTCTTTGCTTAGTGTGAGGGAAGATTGAAAACACAAGTAGACAGAAAACAGACATTTTCCCTAAGTCAGTACTCTATTGAAATATTATCATAATTTTTTATTGTATCTAACAATCAATGTCCTAACTTACCCATTTCATAATTCAACTGTGATCAAACACTAATACAAATTAAAACAAAACATAACAAGTCACTCAAACCCTTTTTCTTTCTAATGTTGGTCATCTTGAAAAATTGAAAAGTAGTAACTGCTGACTGCAAATCTGACAGATTAAACTATCCACTGCAAAATAGGTTAACTTTTGAATTAAATATAATTTTAAATACACTTGTTTCTCATTTTAACATTACAAAACCAAGGTCTGCAAATAATGTGTTGTATTAAAATTACTCTAAGAGAAAGAGAATAAAAATAATTCTCTTATTTTAAACATATATTAAAAGTCTATGCCTAAAACCTGACTTACTAACTAACCTCAGTGAACCTCCAATAGGAAATACTGCTTCAATAGCATTCCAAAGGAACTAATTATTCTGCCTGTTGTAAATAAGATTTGTTCTAAATTGCTCAAATTACTCTGGCAAATTCGTAGCAGAAATGAACGAACTGCCACACAGATGAGAACAAAGACAGTGAGAGAGAAACAATTGATAGTGCAGCTTTTCAATCAGATAATTAAAATCATTTTATGATTATCTCATAAAAACACGAAAGAGAAAGAACAAACAATGCTGTTCATTCCAGGATGTATGCGAAAAGCAGCTTGAAATAAAAGTGCAGCTAATGGAATCTGTTCCTTTTGAAGAAAAAAGACTTATTCTTTTGTTTTTGTTCAGGGAATTTGGGTCCACATAGAGTCTCTATGTGTCCTTCCCAGAAGAAACGTGATTGCCCAAAGTTGTTACTACAATGATGTTATCAGTTTCCTATATACCTAAATGATTGGGATGTCTGCATGATGGGATAGTTTATAATTTGTATTATATCAGTTTCCATAAATGAAAAAAGAGTATAATTTATTTCTATTTAATGTACATAAATAGGCTGATTCCTATTCATACTCAAAGCATAGTTATGCTTCCAGAACCAGAATGATGACTGAAAAAATTATTCAAATTGCTCCTCAAATACATTTAGACAAAGTCTTGTCTAAAAAGTCATTAAACAAGGCTTTTTGTTAACTCATGTAGATTTTTTCTTTAATCAAAGTTCAGATAAAATACTGGACAAATATGTAATAAAGCAGTTTGATGGACATAGACATGACTTCTACTTTGTATTATAATGCATACATGCATGTAGTATTTTAAATTAATTCAACATACACTTATTAATCACCTATTATAGGATATGCAAGGTACTATGTTTAGGTAACAGGGCAACAAAGACAAAAACAAAAGCACTGACTTGCCTGTTACTCCTCACCAAAACTACTGCTATCAAGATTATTTTAAATATTTTCATTTGTCCTTGTTAGTTAAATTATTTCCTTATTGAGGAGTGTTTGATCTATTCTACCTTTGATCCATCTCCTTTTGGATTTCTTTATTTAATTCATCAACTTTCTGCTGCAGTTTTTTTCTTCTTTGTTCTGGTGGAAGATTGCTGAAGTCCTCTGGTCCTGCACCCTACAGACAGGAAAATGTAAATGAGATCTGAGTTGAAGGACTCCTGGAGTATACCTAGAAAAGAAACTTAGTAAAAGGAAGAGAAGAGAAAAAAAACAAACACCTACAAAGTGATTGGAAGCATGTTTCATACAAGAAAGTTTCCTTTTCACCTTGAACCTCTGTTAACAAATAAAATCAAGGCATGCAACCTATAAATAGCTCAGAAATCATTTCCTATTCTGTTCTACTGATAGCCAAGGGCGCTTTTGAAAAGAAGGGCTACAGTACTACAGAAAAGTATATATTCCAGGAAATAAAAGAATAAATGATATTCATGTTGATAATCATTTGAAAATTCACTGAAATAGATATTTCTCAATCTACTATAAAGTTGTTGCTGTCAATGTCTCTTGAGACACACTTAATTGGATACATAGATTTTCACATTAGTACAGACCTCCTTCCTTCACAAAATCTTGCACGTATGAAATAGTTATGTCTATGATTTTGTCTAACAGAGGTAATAGTCCTTTCTACCTTTTCTAGCAGGACTAAACCTAAAGAGTGGCACAGAGTTCCATAATAATGTACTGATAGATAGATCCCCATATATCAATAATAGATCCAGTTCAGTAATAAAGATTAGGGGTATCAGCCTGGACCCAAGTAATTTCATAAGAAGGTAGAAAAATACAATCTAATTCTACTTTCAATAAAAAGTTATCTGTACTTATTGCTCTGGGATTCTCTTCTCTCATTACCTTTATGGTATTGTCAAAGTTCATACTGTGTGCCTTCCACTGCTTCAAGATCAATATCCCAGATTTTTATATCAAACCTCAGCTGTTTCTTATTCTAGCTGAAGATATATACTGGTAGTCTTGAGTCTTTCAAAAACAGTTGCTAGCTTTCTTGTGCACATGCTATTTAAAAGTAGAGAATATAAAAAGAAAGTTAGAGGTTTTCTGACTTTGAGCATATTCGTTGTCAGAAAACTGTGATTACATTGTAGTAATTTCACAGAGAAAGAGTAGAAATGCATTCAACTGACCTAGATAAGTCAGAGACAATATAAAGGAGATTTTGTTTAAAATAGAGGTCAGGCTGATTTGGAAGTGGGTGAAAAGAGAGGATTCTGATAATATAATTTGAAAATCAAGTTCACTTTGCCAAGTAGCTTAAATGGATGCTTGTGACTTCAAGCTCCTAGGCTGATTATGTTAAAATGCCAGGCTGCTTTACTTAAGAGTATGTGATTCAGCAAATATTTTGCCACAAAGACCATGCAAGGATCTTTTCAGCAGAGCACCGATAGAATTTTCAAAGACTAATAAATCTCTTCCCCATATACTTGGAGACACAATTTTACTGAATTAATTTTGACAAATAATTTTAATAAAGGTCTGTATGGTTGAATGGGCAGAAAGTTCTTATGTAACACCAATTCCTTTAACAAATGAAATATAAAAATAAAGAAAACAAAAATTAAAAGTAATAATGACAAATGTCATACATAGTTCTAAGCACATATTTTTAAAATTTTCTATCCTACACAAAAATCTGGTTTTTATTATAATAATGTTAGTCTAAGAAGTCAGATATGCTTATTCTACTTCTTTTCTATTTTTTTCCCCTTTTATATTCACCCTAAATAAAAGAATTGAAAGCCATAACTATCCTTTCAGAGGATCATACAGCTATAGCTAGAAGGCATCTTATAGGTCAATTCTTTCACTTGATAGATGAGGCAAAGAGGTAAGAGCTTTCCCCCTAATCACACAGGTGACAAAACCAGAATTTTTACCCAGGTCCTTGGGCTCCAAATCCATTACTTTTTCCACAATGCCTCATCAAGTTCAAAAGAATAAGCAATATTTATGTGCTGATTTTATTTGAATAGATCAAAACTAAATAATAGGCCTAAAACTCCATTATTAAATTATTATTACATTTCTCCATAGTTCATGAGGCAGTCTACTGTGGAAGACATGGCTGTAAAGGGTGTCTTGAGACAGTGACCCAGGTCGTTTAACCCCACCTTGTCATCCTCACCCTCACATACAAGATGAATTATCTGGGCAAGGTCTTTAAGGTGCCTTTGACCCAAATGCTATGAATTGTGGTTGGTATAGTTACACTGAAAGTTCCAAATAAAACATCTGGTATTTAAATACATTACAATAAACATGTACTCTTGTCCCATCATCACATCTGTAAAGAAAAGTGATAATGATAAATTACTTGGGTTAAAAATTTAGAAAGCAAGCTAAATGTACTTCCCTCATACTACTACTAATGAAAACTAATAAGGGAGAATTAGAGTTTTTCAGTCACTTTTTCTTGATTCTATTAGTTATGGTTTATCTAACCATGAAGGAACTTTAAATTTTCTGAGCCAGATTAGGTTTTCTAAAATGATTTTGTGATGCCTTTGCAATTACAAAGACACTGGTTCTAATATCAGTAGAAGTGATAAAAAAATTATTTTAAAAATTGCAATTTGAGCTTGGGGTTAATTTTATCAAAGATCTTTGTCCCTCAGTACTACAAGAAAGCTTTTATCATCCTGTCTAGAACTATAGTCAGAACTATTTGCATATAAAAGTAAATAAAGCAATTATTAGATCATACCTGAAATATAATTGAAATTGACATGTTAGCATTTCAATAGCAAAGGCAACTTATACAGGTGGTATGTTTACTTCTTGAAATCGAAAATTTATCTTCACAGCATTATTTAAAAGTATGTGTATAGTTTCTTGGCATAACAAACAAAAAATTAATAATGAAATCAATGTTTGTAGCCAATACCATAGACTAGAGGCAAAGATTAAGGACTGCAGAGTTACCGACTTTTGCAGAAATCTTTAATTATATCTATCAATAAAAGTTCACTAGTGTTGGAGCGAGGGAGAGAAGGAGCATTAATCATCTTCAAAACTCTTATTATTCCATAAACTGGTTCTCCTTCTCAAGAGAAAATCTTTTGCTTAGTGACTTTAGGATAAGTTAAAGAGTAAAGAGATGTCTAAGACCAGGCCTAAAGAATGAAGAATCTTGCAATAACACCAGGACATTTAAAGACTTTCAATCAAATGGCCAAACTAATATTGCTAGATATTTTAGTTTAAATTTCTAAATTTATTTCTTTTCTGGATAACTCTTAAGTCAAGAGAACTTTCCAATTTTCCTAAGCTCAGAAATTGTTTTTTTTTAGACTTAAGTCAGTTATCCAAGAAACATGAAAACATATTTTTAAAAAAAAGAGCTTTAAAATACCATGTTCTAATTAAAAAGCATGGCCATAGCATAAACCATAGAAATTAATCTGTTTCTTAAAGCTTTATTAATTATTGTCAATTGTTTCAAGTAATGGCCACAACCACAGACATAGCCTTTATACTTTTTTTCATAAATGTGTTAATTTTTGTTAAAAGCTTTTTTCTTTAACAAATATGATGATGAAGTTAATTTTGATCATACAATTTAGAATTACAAAATAAAAGCAAAAATAAAACCAACCACCATGGGGAAATGCAAAGTTCTATTTAAGTAAGAATCTCTTTCACTTCCCAGAAAATAACTTTATGACCCGGTACAAGCCATGCAGAACCCACCTATCCATCAGTTTTTCTTCCTCACATTTGGGTGATCTCTACAACCTGATTCTTATATTCCAAATATTCCTCTTATTTTCCCAATTTCTGCCTTTCACCTCTGTCCATTAAAGAAATGCACTGGCAAGTCTAAGTACCAACGGTTTAAAACACTTATTTTTCATCCACTAAGGATGGCAGAGATTGTGTAGACATTTTAAAAGAATGTGTGTGTACATGTATTATAGACACACACATATACATATACATAAAATTTATGTAAACAATTGGTCAAATTTTGTCATCCTTTTAGAATACCAAATATTAAGACAGAAAAAGTGAAAATGGAGTTATTTTTAAGAGACTGAATTATAATCACTTCTATTAGATTTCAGACTTGAGTACCCAAAGCTATTTAATAAGGGAACAAGAACAAAATCATACAAATCACAGTTCAGATAGTTAATTTCACAGGATGTTGCAAGTGGTATAGCACATATATGACACATAAAAGGAAACTGTGATTAAATATAGGACATGCATTGTATAATTGTGCTTACCAGCTTGAGAGAAAGCTTCATGTAAAAATTGAAGGGATACAGGAAAAAAAAAGAGAAAAAACAAGAGCATATCAATAGAAGAGGAACTCTGTCAACTCTGCTATTATAACATAACACATACATTCATTCACCTGTAAGTTTGTGAAAATGATTTGTGGCAAAATCTGTGCAAAAGTTCACAAGAGGGGCAAACCCTTACTGAGGATTTCTTTAACTACCATGCTGCTTAAAACAAATGAAAATGGAAAAGAATGAAATTTGTGCTTATAATTTTTATTGCTAATATCAGTACAATGTGACTCATGATCATTATGCAGTATAAAATTCACTAAATACTTAGCAAATTAATTATCAGTGATAATCATCAGGCTGTAATTTATTTATTCACCAAATTTCCAAAGTAGAGTCCCATCTAGCCTAGAACACTTGTATCATTCATGACTCAAAAGAAACTACTTTTGAGCATGACACATTTTTCACCAGGGACAGAGAATGTCCAGGCAAGAAAAAAATTCTTCAAATTAAACTGAAAGTGGGGCAGTTAGGTGGTACAGTAGATAGAGCAGCAGTTATAGTGTCAGGAAAACCTGAGTTCAAATCCAGTCTCATTCATTTACTAGCTGTGTCTAGTAAGTCACTTATGTTACTTAACGCTGATTGCCTCAAAAAAAAAAAAAAATCAAACTGAAAGGAAAAATGAAATAGGATGGCATTTCTTTTTTTCTTCAGCTGTGTGAGAGTTTCTCAAAAATTTATATGATTGCCTTGAGGCAATCATTACATCAGGCAAACATGAGGTAGTACGGTGGATCCAGCACTGGGCCTGGAGTCTAACTTAAGTTAGAGTTCAAGTCTAACCTAAGATATTAGTTATGTGACTTGGGGCAAGCTATGTAACTTTTATTGACTTTATTTTACTAACTATAAAATGATGCTAACAGCACCTATGTCTTGCTGGGAAAATCAAATAAAGATAATATTTGTTTAAAAAAAAATTTGTGCAATACCTGGCACATAGTAAGCACTGTATAAATGCTTATTCTTTCCCCCATTTTTTTTCATTCTTTCCCCCTCTATTTACAACTGAACATCAACTCTTTGAGCAAGGAGCCTTTGATTATTAAGCTTGCAGAAAACACATTATCTTCCCTTCCTACCTGGGTTTCCGTATCATTTTTTTCCACTGAGTAGCCTCTCTTTAGTTTTTTTTAATATATCAACATTTTGTAAGTTATTAAAGGAAGCTGCTATACAAATAGTTCTTATAAATGATATAGATCTTTTAGATCTATATAGATATAGACATTGTGAATATGTAAGAGATTTTCCTTTGGGCAGTCAAGTGTTTTAGCTATAAAACCAATTATCTTAATAATACCTACTGTCATGATACATATCTTTACCTAAGAGTGCTGTTAAAATAAGGACAACAACCAAAAAAAGAGAGCCAAAAAAAAAAATTGAAAAGTCTCAAAACTAGGAAGGAAAAAACTATTTTAATGTAATTCACTAAGATATGAAAGATGATCTTGGGTAGGGAGGCAGTATTTTAAATTTAAAAATCACTTTTTTATGTTAATTGTCAAAAAAAGAAAAAAGAATTTATGTAAAATAAGAACTGATATGCATAATTTAAAATGATACAAAGAGTAAAACTTGAATCAAACATATACATTTGTAATAAGAGCCTCAAAAGGCAAAAATCATTACTAGAAGTCACAAAGCACTAATACTTTACCTTTTGAAGGAGGTAAAAACTGAGAAGGATAAGTCCTTAAAACACAATGTTTTACTGAAGGTCATTTTTTACAATTCAGATTTTAAAATTTTAGGTTCCCCTTTGTTATGAAATGTTGACTATTTCTTTATAAAATGATTATCAATATTTCTGAATTTATCTTGATTGGATCTAAATAAAACATCTAGTTCCTCACAGCTAAGACAAAGTTATCACTTTCCTAAATAAGACAGAAAATTTTAAGATCCACTTTTAATAGCCAATCTTTTTGACTTAACATTTAATCTTTATGAAGATGTAAAAAACAGATACAACAAGCAACCAAATCAAATGACATTTCTGAATGTCTTATGAGAAAAAAAATGTAAAGTTATAGTATGATATAAACTTCAAGAAATGAATTGCTTTTACTAAATCTAACAAGACACACCACATTATGTTTTCCTCCAATTAAAAATTTTAAAATGTAATATAAGTAAAAGACAACTTTCATTAATTAGGAGAAATAGAGAAAAAGGCATTCAGAAAGAAGGAAAAGGATCAAATTTTTGAAAGAAAAAATACATTAAAATGTATAGAGAAAAAGGAACTGCTATGATAGTTTTGAGCTAAGCAGTTGAAATGAAGTGCTTTAGCATTCCTGTGAACTTTAGCATAGATATATTCAATACAAGTTGAGTTCTTTTTACATACAACAACACTTATGGTGCACAGCATAAGAATTCCTAAATACTGACCTATAAAGCAGGTATACTTAATACATAAAAATATGCTACATGCACTAGAATCTATATAAGCACATCTAATTTAAGATATTAATAATCAAACTAGCCTTTTCTGTACATTAAATAAATGATAGGACAATAGAAATCTCAAGCTTTCATATATTCTAAGGACAACTAATTTTAATACTATATATGTTAAGGTCTCTTTAAAAAAATAAAACAACCATTTAAAAATCCAACAGAGGTAATTAAATGTTTAAATTTAAAGGCAAATTCTAGGATTTCTGTTGTGAAATATGAATACTATTCATAGTCTAAAGTCTTCCAACCCAAATTTAAACAGTTATAATTAAATTACCATTTAAGAAAACAGAAATTTGTTATTAGTTTAAAATGGTGAACTCACCAATTGCTTAATTTATTGTTAAAAAATTGCTCTTGCTTGCTAAAAGAATATTCTAAAGTCTTTCTATTTACATTACCAGAAGAAGGGAGAACAGAAAACTGCCTGTGTAAGACACTGCACTAACCTAGAAGACAACAAAGAAGAGCCTGGGGATCCACAAAGCATCAATAACACATGAGAGAACATGAAGTCAGTGATCCATGTGTTATTGGACAGGCATAGACACTAATCTCATTTACAAAAACAGGGGATAAAAGTAAACCAAGGTTTAAAATAAAAATTTCAAATTTTGTTCTGCCAATTAGTTTTTCATGCTTCATGAGGTATTTTGTTTCTCAATGATTTCTTTTACTAGTTATTATTTATGAACATAATGATTTGTATTGGATGTATCATTAAAAAAAGCAATAAAAGTGAATGGCATTGAGTTTATGTCACATTGAGGGTCTTTCTGATGATGCTCTAGTTCTATAAAATCTATAAAATCAATTAAAAGCCAGAGCCATAATCAGACTAAGTCCAAGCACAGGCAATGTGTGCTTTTGTAAGATGGTTATAATTCTACTGAATAGCTCCCTTAATACGGAACTGAAAACAATAAAAAAGGAAGAGGAGAATGCTGTAGTGGCTAAAAACTGTTGTTTATTATAAGTTCCTAAGTGAGGTCACCAACAAAATGATTATCTTCATTATAATATAATTTACTTTATTTCTCTTTTCCATGCTCAAATATAAAGACCCTCCAAGTGACCTCTGCTGCCATTTCACATTGTAAGCAGTTAATCAAGTTATTTCCATGATGGATTTTGGGTTCCCCAGTAGTTGCCTAGTAAATGGGATTAGTGGCTGAGCAATCATCATATGAAAACTTACAACATATTCCCTAGCCTCAATGGCATAGGTAGGTTTCCCTATAGTCCTCTTCATAAGTTCTTTGTGAAAACAGAAAGATTGAGTCTGCCGATGAATCAGCAAGAGAAAATATACATTTGTTAAAAGGGGACAAGTGGAAACCAACTGGATAACTCATTTATTTGGTTCTACATTAAGAAAAAAGTCTCTGACAGCATTTGGTAAATATCTTTGAAATATTAAGATCAACAATGAAGATTTTTATTAAAGAGAATTTTAAGGTTAAAAAAAAATCCCTCATTTATTCAAACCAGAAAAATAAATCTTAATTTATAACAGGTAAAGAACAATATATTCCCATAACAATGAGAGTGAAAAAAATATTCTATCTAGTCTTACTTTGATTTAATCTTTTGCATAAAGATCAAATAATATTGACTAATGTTTATGGGTAACAGCAATGAAAAGACTTCCAATTATCACACTTGATGTGCAAATAAAGTTGGTCAGATCAACAAAATATATTCAATGAAATCAACTTTATTATGATAGCATTAGCAGCTCCCAATTAAAAAATACACAAATACATATATATATATGTATATATATATATATATATATACACACACACACACACACACACACACACACAGAGAAAACCCTAAACACACAACTCCCTGATTTTGTTTATTAAAATGTTTAAGAAATCAATTGTTCTACAAGTGTTTGCAAAGAATTTTATACTCTAGTGTTAAAATTGAAACTATACAATAACACTAAATTAGAGGTCAGAATTCCACTTTCTCTGGGATCTTAACAAAAATCAAACGATCTCTCTGGACCTCAGTGTAAAATGAATGCATAAACTAATAGGTCTCTTAAAATGATTCTGAAAAATATGTACCTGAAAAGAAACTTGCCATTATGAATTTATAATTCTTCTAGGATTTTTCCATATAAATGATTTTCCTCTCCAAATTAAGGAAGTCAAATGATTATCAAATTCAGGTCATAAAAAAGACTATTAAGTTATCAAAGAAATACTAAAACCATATTGGAGTGTTTTGTTTTGTTTTGTTTTTTAAACAAATCTTAGTAAGATTAACATTATTAAAATGTTGCCTTAATAAAATGAAAGCAAAATTATTCTCCTTTTTCTTTACAAAGTTATATTTGATTTTGATGATTATAATATTTTCTAGATATTATTCTTATATTTTAATAAAATTTAGGCTTTTTGAACTTTTATTTGACATTCAAAGGAAATCATGCGCATAAACCAAATGCATCTAATTAAGTCCAATGGAATGCGCATGTCTAATGGAGGAAAGGCAGTATGTTGTACAATTTAACAAATAGTATGAAAGCATCAAAATACATTATTAAAAGCAAATACAAAAATTATACTTATCAAACTCAGTAATTGGCTTTTAAAAAATGTATATGATTTACATTGAAGGCAAAGCATATATCAAATCTTAGCAGTCTAACAAAAGCACTATGATGAGATGTTTGCATTTCTTTGATGACAAGCAAGTTGAGAAACAAGTGATAGGGAGGAAAGGAAGAAGATAGGAAATATGAAACCTGGCGTAAACCAGGGTCTCTTGCCTTTTCACAAATGTTTAACTATGGAACACAATGTAATCATTAGAGTCAAATTCCACATCCTAAAAGTTGTGCCCTTGATATCCCTGAAAAAAATTATTATATTTCAGTTTCTTAATTTATTATATTATGTTAAATGACACATGTCATTTTGCTCTTAGGTCCACAAATACATTGTCCATTTTAAGTACTTCTCACTACACAACGAAGAAAAACCATTTTGAAATTTTCAGATGAAAGGTACTTTGTCTTTATAAAGATGTGACTGTTTTAATCCTTTACTAGAAAATTAACTAATCTAAGCATTAAAGAATGTCTTACTCTGTTTCAATCCAGTGTTTCTGTATTTCAGATGAAATACCTATTCACAATGAACAAATCAGTGGTGATAATAAACTTCTTCCTGATAACAGTTGTGTTTAATTATGAGGAAAGTATAAAAATCTATCCTCCCTCAAAGATTGATATTTTATAACACATTGAGGGATCAGATTAATATCCAATTTTGTGATTAACCATGTAACTAAAGACAGGATATAGTCATGTCATATATGTAGTCAGTGTTATAAGTGTTATGATTTGATTCTTTAGTTATTCCAATCTGAAGTCCTAATGATTATACATTTCAAGGCAATTATCTTTTTCCCCCTTTAAAGATGAGTCCTATATTTATCCTTTTCTAATCTATACTATCATTCCTTAATAAATTCTCCTAAATAGCTATTTGCTCCAAAGTGATTTATAGTAATTCTCTAAAATCCTGAACAATACCTGACAATAATTTGTTCTAAACATGATTCACTCATAGAAGATGCTTAATAAAATGTAAAGTGAACAGACAAGTGAAAATATAACCAGAATGAGCTAAATAATTATTTTACTATTCTATTGTGACATTCTACTTTGTCTTGTATATTACAAAAACTACATCTAAGTTCATCTATTTAATAAAGATCAAGCATTAAAGACTTATACACTTTTGGCAAAAAGTAGGAAAAGCATTCTTCCATGTACTAAATTACACAAGCATGTGGTCTGGGGTTTCACTGTGAAATTCTTCATTACAAGTGATTACAGATTCTTCTTTCTCTCCTAATTTTTTGAAGCTATAGTGAAACACAATAGTCATTCACAAACAAAATCAGGTACAGAAAACAGAATGTGCAACCAAAGTGCGCCCGCGCGAGAGAGACAGCTATCTAGAGCAGAACTTACCCCACGCTTTAGACTCCTGAAGCAGTGGATTTTGGGTTTGGAGGTCATGAACTCGTTGAAGCGATGGGAGAGGGGCTCCTTTTGCTGCTTGGGAGACTGGGGGCCGTTGGGAACAGCAGAGGGTGAGGCAGAGGCAGGGGGAGGAGGGGGAGGCTGATGGGGGGATGTTAAAAGGGACATAAGCTACGTATAAGAGATGGAGCAGCGAGAGAGTAAAAACCAGAAACAAGAAGACACAAAACAAAAATAAACATCAAATAATATTTGAAGTATAAAGCAATTAAAACACAAACAATTAAATATTTATGCCATGGTCCAAAAGAAAACGTGTAAAATGCGTTAAAAAAAAAAAAGATGATAAAAAGTGAAGGTTTAGTAAGTAATGCAACAGAAAGAACAGCAAGAAATAGTTGATAAAAAGCTCATGCAGACTTTTACATGCAAACTGTAGCTCAATAAGTTATTCTTTACTAGTTCTATGGATAGGTCAAAAAAGAAATAGTGTTCAGCAACCTGAACTTACAGAAATCAATGGAAGATCTATCTGAGGACTCAAAATCACTCTATTATAAACTATCCTAAATACAAAGCAGAAATAATGCCTTGATCATATTTTACAACCCCAAGTTAATGCTGACATGTTGTATCCCAGTGTCAAAACTTAAAAAAAAAAAAGTTTTCAAAGATACAAGTTAACATGAGTTCAAAAGTGAGTTAATGAATGATAAAGCTTCAATAAAGTATTATGGAAAATTTATTATGAATTCCCTTTTCCAAACCAGGTTAACACAGCTTTCAAAAATTTAGAAATGTGAATATAGTGAAGTAAAGCTGCCCAGCGTAATCAGTTTGTTAGTATGTGTGATATAATGTGTGACATCTGAGTTATAAACAAATGGCCATGACAAAGACATAACCATCCACTATAATTAAAAGCAACACAATCTTCTTTTTAAAGATAAATAGAAAGGTATAAGACAACATGCATTTTCTGTATTCTGAAATTTAACATTTAAAAATCTTAGTTGAAAAGATCATACCACAGAGTCACTGAAACCCCCAAGAGTTCAAACCAGTAGTACCTTATTTTTTTTGATGAAGGGCCACAATTTTCCCTTGGACTTGCTAGCAAATTTAAGCTCTGTTTTGCTATCCCCTCTGGAATTTGAAAGACTAGTTTCAGATATAGTTCGCTTCATTGGTTGTGCATAATCCTCAAATTCAATGTCTCCAGGAGGTTCAAACCCTGATTTGTAGGCTTCTATTACCAATTGTGAATCCTAAAATGACACAAAAAATAATTTACATACAAATAGGATTATAATTAATTAAAAACCTGCACTTTATTAAGGCTAGTTTAATGTAGTCAAACTACACATTAGATAAATATAAAGTTCTCGGTAAATCGCCCCCTACTTCCTTCCCTGAGGCAATCGGGGTTAAGTGACTTGCCCAGGGTCATACAGCTAGAAGTGTTAAGTGTCTGAGGGCAAATCTGAACTCAGGTCCTCCTAACTTCAGGGCTGGTGATCTATAGCTGCCCCTCTCTGTAAATCTTAAAGTGATACAAATAAGTGTGAGCTATTAAACTGGGTTGATATGCAATATGTTGTACAAAATAATGAGCTGATAATAAATGACACTTTTTCATCATCATTTTATACATGGAAAAATAATGTTTCTAAGGACTTCTTAATTAAAAAGATGTACTGAATATATACAACTGTCACCAAATTTCTTTGGGGAAAAAAAAGTATATTATTCCTCCTATCAAAATATCTCAAAACAATTATCTAATGCAGAAAAACTTATAAAGCAAAAGGCTTACTAGTCAGTTGTTCTAATTAAAACATGTAGATAAACTGATAAAACATTATGTCTATAATAGATTTATTGACCTACACATTTATTAAACCTAAGTAGTTACAAGGTTCTTTGTGCTAAGTGCTAAAGGGAGGGGTGAAGAAAAGGGAAACAAAGACATATGAAATATGTTTATTATCCTTAAGAAGGTCACAACACAATAAGAAACATATATAAATACATATAAATTAGAACATATGTAAGAGTATAAAGGAATTTAAAGTACTATATGATTAGATGAAGGAGAAATACTGCCAGAAGGAAGTTCACAGGTTCATTTAAAAGGTAAGATACATAACTTGCCTTCTCTATGGTGATCTTAAGTTGCTTAATAGCTCCATAAATAGATTCCAGAACAAAACAAAGCTGTTTTGTTTTTTAAATCAATGATATTAACAGATATTTTTCCATAAGCAAAAATTAGTTTTGAGGGCAGCTAGGTGGCGCAGTGGATAGAATACTAGCCCTGAAAAGTCAGGAGGACCTGAGTTCAAATCTGATCTCAGACACTTCAATACTTCAACACTTCCTAGCTGTGTGCCCTGGGCAAGTCACTTGATCCCAACTGCCTCAGCAAAATAAATAAATAAATAAAATTAGTTTTTTCTGTAAGTTCAAAGCTATTAAAAAAGGTTAACTTTTTTCTTTTATTTTTAATTGAAAATAATAATGAATAAAAATCTACTCATAAAATATATTGGCTCAAATATAAGTTATTTAAAAGCAATAAAAAGAGCATTGTAGAATGAGCATGTATATATACACCAGTACATACACCAGCCATAAGAATTAAAGATTGATAGCTAGAAGAGACCTTCTCCCTACCCCCTCCCCCTATAAAAGTTATGTTGTGGGAAAAAACATAGATCTCTCCCTCAAAAAAAGAAAAAGCCACAAGAAAAATATGGTAAGAGGGACAGAGAGAGAGAGAGAATGCTTCAATATGTATTCAGATATAATCAGTTCCTTCTCTGGATATGGATAAGATTTTTCACCATAAGTTCTTCAGAGTAGTCATGAATCAATGAACTGTTAAGAATATCAAAGTCATTTACAACTGATTATCCCAGAATATTGCCATTACTTTGTATATAGTACATTTCACTTAGCTTGAGTTCATGGAAGACTTTCTGAGAGAGCTTGCTTATCATTTCCCATAGAACAATAATATTTCTATCATAATCATTTATTCAGCCATTCGCCAATTGATGGGCATCCCTTCAATTTCCAATTTTTGGCCTGAAAAGAATGTGTTATATTATAAACATGATTGTAGAGGGAGAATTCTGGGAAGATGGTGGAGTAATTTGGTAGATTTCAAGCTCTCCTGAATTCTCGCACAAATAGAACAAATTCACACCTCAGGACCAACACAGACTCTTGAAAAATCAGGAAGACTTGGGGCAGAACTGGGGTCTTCCTGATATGACCTGAGAAGATCTGAAGAAAGGTCCTGGGCTGGAAATTAATGTGTTTTAAGTGCATATACCTCCAGGCTAGCTCAGATTCTTGGTTATAATCTCAGCTCCAAGATATCATATTTCAAGACCTCCATTTTTAATGTAGAAGCTGCTAAATATTATGTTATTCTGACCGTGGCTCCACTATATTTGAATTATTTTTTCTAAATGTTTGCAATATTTTCTTCTTGATTTAGGAGTTCTGGATTTTGTCTGTAAGATACCAGGGATGTCTAGATCATTGTTATCTCTTTCAGGAGGCAATTGGTGGATTTTTTCAACTTCTATTTTATCCTCTGGTTCTAGAATATCAGGACAGTTTTCCTTAATAATTTCTTGTAAGATGATACCTAAGCTCGCTCTCTCTCTCTCTCTCTCTCTCTCTTTTTAATCATATCTTTCAGGTAGACTAATAGTTTTAAAATTCTCTCTCCTGAATCTTACATGAACTGATGCTAAGTGAAGTGAGTAAAACCAAGAGAACATTGTACATAGCAACAAAAGATTATACGATGATCAATTGTTATGGACTTGGCTCTTTTCAGCAATGTGATGATTCAGGCCAATTCCAAAAGATTTATGATGGAAACAACCATTTGTATCCAGATAGAGGACTATGGGGATTGAATAATTTTCACCTTTTGTTGTTTGCTTGTTTTTTTCTTTTTCATTCTTCCTTCCACCCTTGATCCAATTTTTCTTGTGCAATATGATAAATGCAGAAATGTGTTTGGAAGAACTGCACATATTTAACCTATATTGGATTACTTACTGTCTAGGGAAAGGGGAGGTAGGGAGGGAGAAAAATCTGGAATACAAGGTTTTTCAAATGAATGTTGAAAACTATCTTTGCATTTGTCAGAAGTCCTCAGTTCCTGCCTTTCATATGCAAATGTGGCCAGCAGCAAACAGAAATTTTAATACTTTTAGCCACCCAATATAGAGATTTTTATTCTTGTTGGATTCCCTCCATTAGATGTCAAATTCTTGAAAGTCTAGGTCCTACATTTGACTTAATCTTGTTATTAATCAATGAACAGTACAATCTCTACTAGCTCCCTATTCACTTCTCAAGTTGCTTAATGTTCTTACAGCTCCCTTCTCAAGCTTCTTTTCCTAATATTTTATCCATGCTTTGGCACAATTTTTTTGGCTACTAATTTCCTTTCAAATTCTTCCTCTATTTCATTCTCTCAACCCTATACCTCTTAACTGTGTTCCCTACCTAATATCTCCTGGCTAGACATTTCACTGCACCATTTGGAATTCCAATTTGTTATTAATAAGCTTTCTTTTCAATCTCCATTATTTTTATATTCAATCCATCTTTTCCCATTAAGTTAGCTTTCTTCTCTACATTTCTTACAGAACTCTGTAACACAACCTTCTCTTCCTAATTCTCCTTATTCTGTCTTCTGGTTTCCCTTATGACTTTCAGGATCCCTGAGATGGAATCAACATATCTATCTTGATAGATTATTATCCTTATCATTTCCTAAGATGCCTACCTTTTACTATTTCAGATATTCACAAATGTGGTCAAATTTTGGACCTCATCCTCACTCAAAACTGTTCCACTTCCAAAATTTTCTAGTCTGATAATCTTTTTCCTTTCACTTCTTCTACTCCCCTTATCTCTTCTATGATGGTACTTAACTATCATCTTGATCTTCAATGAATTCCTTAGTTCTTCACATTCTTTGAATATACAAATTCTGCTCAGCTTAATCTTGAAATTCTTAGCACTTCAACATCTTCCCTTGAATCCTTTTGACAACCTCAACTTTCTTGCTCCAAGTATAATTCCTACTGCTCAGCTTCCTGCTGTGCAATTCATAAGCTATCAAATACTTGTGAAGATCTGAAATCAAGTAAAGTGAATCTCCTGCAAAATTCCACTATCTATCCCAACTTCAGGTTCTCCTGGCTATCTAGGAGAATCTAGTAAATAAATCAGTGATGGCAAACTCAAATAGAAATGAAGCCACTAAACCATGTATGAAAATCCCTATAGGAGTGGAAAATCAGGTATTAACATCGTCTCTGTTTTGTTGTAATTGATTTTATTAAAGATTTACCAATTACATTTTAATCTTATTTAGGCCCACTAAATAATGTTGTAGGCTGAATATAGGCTGCTTGACTGTATATCTGACATCTCAACAATAAAAGAATCCCACCATCTTATTGAGATTGAATAAAACTGATTCCAAATCTTCTATTAAGCCTCTCACCATTCTTATCCATTTCCCTTTTTGGGTCTATTTTGGTACCAGCTCCATTCCTTTCTTCAGTTAACAAAAATGTTCATGTCCTCTATTTTAACACAAAATAATATTTTTTTTCTTTGACCAATGACTGATGTTCCTAACTTTTTCTTCCCAAAACTTCTACAAATAATTATAGTTTACATTTGCTGTCACTTCACAATCCACTTAATCCTTAAGTCTTCTTAAGTGTTTCTGGCTTCCATCCAACAATGAACAGAAATAATTCTTTGCAATAATCTTTAATAATAATGATAACCTTTAAAAAAATCTTTAAATCCCATTACCTTCTTTTCCCATCCTCATTCTCTTACTATTTCTTCCTCAGAAACACTGGACAAACCTTTTCTCTTTTGGCTTCCACAAAAGTGATCTTTCTTGATTCTTTCCCTTCTCTAAGATTCCTTATTTTCTTAGTTAACTCATCTTTCTCTCTTCCTCTTAAATCAGGGTGATCATTACCTTGAACCTCTTTTTTCTCTCCTTATTGGTGATTTCAACTACTCTGACAGATAACTTTATCACTTCTATGTGGCAAAATCAGTATCTCTATCAACAACTTTCTATCAGAGACAGAGTCCAATACTTTAATCTCTACTGAATATACCACTAACATCTCAAACTCATGTACAAAATTAAATTAATCTCAAAAATCCTCCACTTCTCTGTTTCTTCTGACAGTGTTACTGTTCAGTCCTCGAGTTCTTTTCCTTTTCTCTCCTCTACATTCAATCAGTTGTTAGAATATGTTAAATCTAACTGCAAACTCTGTCTCTGATCAATTCCCTTTCAACTCCCTTTGTCCCCCTCCATTTTTAAGTTCCTATTTCTCCAACCTAGAGAACTGTAATAGTTTCCTAACTGGTCTTCCTGCTTCCATCAGGGATCCTTCTCCAATCCTTTCTTTATATTACTTCATTAATATTATATCTAATGCATGAATATGGTTTTGTCACTTTGCTACTCAAAGATCTTCAGTACCCATTGCTTATAAAATAAGTTCCTGATTCTGGCATTCAAGACCTTCTACAATTTGTCTAAAACCAGCATTTCAAGATAATCTAATATGATTCCCATTAAAAGGCTACATTTCAGGCAAATGAGATTATGTTTTTCCCCCCTTTCTCACTCTGTCTTCACTAACTCCATCACTCATAGACTATATTTCCCGCCAATCATGCTCCCAAATTTCTATCTGCTTAAGTCACTCCTCAGTCAAGGTCTAATTCAGAGATCCAGCAAGTTAGACTACCTGACAGATCACCTTAAAGGGAATGAGAAGAGGTATCATGTTGACAGCTATACAGATTGATCATCATCTTTTCCATATGAAATACTCGAAGATAGACTTCTCATTTCCAGTATAAAGTCCTAAATTCTTTCAACCAATCTTCCAATGATGTAGACTCAAACCCTTCATTATTTGGTCACCCTTCTCGGTAATCAATGTCCTAGTTAAAATGAAACATCCAGAACTGAAATGAACTCAATTTGGAATCAGGAAGATTTGAATTCAAATTACATCCTTAAACATTTACTAACTGTGTGCCCTTGGGCAAGTTGCGAATATCTGTCTCAGTTTCTTCATATATAAAATGAAAACAGAGACTTAATAGTCTCTAAGGTCCCTTCAAACACTTCCTTATTCATGGAAGCTATAGCATTCCAATGCAGTTCCAAAGTACACTAGAATGATAGCATGTAAGCCTTCTGACTCATATTGAATTTGCAGTTCACTAAAACCCCAATATCTATTTTACACAAACTGCAACCTCACCATACCTATCTCATTCTTTTCTTGTAAACTTTTATTTTTTTCTAATTCAAGTGTAAGACTAAATTTTTTTCCCTACTGGATGTCATCTTATTATGCTCTAACCTGTCAGTACTACTTTTTGGATACTAATAATACTGAGTTATCAATCTTTCCCAGATTTGTGTTATCTACAGACACACAGGGGCATGCCATCTATACTTTATACCAGTTATTGATAAAAATGACAACCACCACAA
Source organism: Antechinus flavipes (assembly GCF_016432865.1). NCBI lineage: Eukaryota > Metazoa > Chordata > Mammalia > Dasyuromorphia > Dasyuridae > Antechinus > Antechinus flavipes. The sequence continues at coordinate 501,170,817 of NC_067399.1, forward strand.
GATTAAGTACAGATTACTGAGACTCATCTAAAGTCTTACTGCCAAGATGATTTCTGTTAAAAACCACTAAAAACAATTATTTGAACTCAGCCATTTAACCAGCTTCAAATCCATCTCTCTTACCACTTTTCCACAACAACAGCATGAGACACTTTATGAATGCTTTGCTAAACTCAGTCACTAAACTAAGTCAATTTTATCAACAATTTCCTCTGGATCAATTTAATATCCTTATCAAAAAAGGAAATAGTATGGCATGACCTGTTTTTGATGAAGTTATACTGGCCCTCTGTAAATACTACTTCCTTTGTGAGGTGTTCAATATCTCTTTAATGATTCACTCTAGAACTTCCTCAGGAAAATGGAAGTAAAGCTTACCGATCTCTAGTTTGTAGACTGTGTCCTTTTTGCTTTTTTGAAAACTGGGAAGAACATTTCCCAATTTCCAAGATCTTTCAAGTATCACTAGCAATAGCTTAACACTCACATATGCTAGTTCTGAGAATTCATATAGGCCTATTGACATTAATTCATCATGGGCAACTAGATGTTCTTTCATTTACTTTCTTATTTGTGTTCAGTATCAGCTCCCTGTTCATCAATTTAATTAAATCACTTCCAATGCAAAGATTATTTTTTTGAAAAGAGAGAAGAATAACAAAGGATTAGATAGTTCCATGGTTTTTTCTGTGCTCAGTTGGCACTGTCTCTTCTACCTAACCAGTAGTCTCTTATTTTTTCTTATTCTTTTGTCCCTTAAAGTATCCCCCCTCTACCTCAAGAAACAAATCTCCCACCTATTGTTGGATTTACTTTGGAAGTATTATGGGATTACTTTATTTTATATAAGCTCCAGGTATTTTTAATACTGCCAAAGAGAATTGGCATCTCCTCTCCCAGGAGCTATATCTTTTTATCTAATTTGAGTAAGAGAAAGTATTCTTTAAAAGAAAAGGCTCAGGGAATTGCCCTACAGGCAAAAAGTAATGTCTTTATATTTTTATACATATGAGAATAAAAAAAACTAAATAGGATAAGTGATAGTTATTCCAACATTGAAATATAAATATTAGCAAAAATTGAAGAAAACTATTATTTGTAATTTAATCAAATTGCAAAATAGCAAGCCTCTGCAAATTAAAGCAATTAAAGATATATTAGAGTAAATTTGATAATTTAAATAAATTTAACAAAGATAATATATTTTCTGAAAAATAAAAATGATTTATACATTAAACTGTGAAAAGGTAATGCTTTTCATGACACACTAAATAATTCATTCTTATAAATCAGAAGAAATGCAGAAGAAAATTCTTTATACTGACAAAATGTAGAGCTATATCACTTTCCCCAATGTTTTCCTATATGTAGAAGCACAGAATTTGGGAAACACTTTTAAAATAATGAAACTACCACACACTGAAACACATTATTGGCTCTATAACCAAGATACAAGACTTACATTTTTCTGATCAATAGATTCAGCTGCCTTTGCTATTCCATCCAGACATTTCCCAATGATTGGTATCACTTGACGATCCACCTCAGCATAAGTTTTCATTGATTCCCCAATTCTGACTATTCTCCTTTCCTCCATCTCTTGTATTTTCTGAAACATTACATTTTGTATGTGATTAATTTATATAATTTTCTAGGATTTCAGAAAGCTTTATTTCTACAGGATGGAACTATTTAAGATATTCTTTCAGAAATAAAGAGATTAAATAAAAGAGAGTCAATGACCAGTTAATTGCATCCGAATATTGAACATGCTTTTCAGCAGGTGTCAAACTCAGAAACTGTGGCCTACAAAACTCCCTGAGTCAATGTGCAATCAACAGGAATCCATTTCTACTTGAGTTTGACACCACTGCTTTAGAGAATAAAAGATGGTCTAAAAATATCATTACCTTTCATATTTCAAAAGTTTTTAATAGGTCATGCCCATATATGATGGTATTAAGATTTCAAATGCTTTATTTTGAACACATTACATTATTAATTTTAATTTATCTAATAGAGAAGCATAAGAAAAGTTTATTTTCATATGAATAACTGCTACTACTTCTACTGTGATTGAAATAAAATCCATGTTCTCTCCATCTGGAGAAATGTTTATTGTTTATATATATATATATACATATATATAATTTGTAGTATAGTTTACATAGGACCACGTGTGTCTGCAACAAGAAACTGAAGTTTGCTATTTCTTTAACAAATCTATTATAAAATTATTAATTGTCTGTAATGTTCCTACTTGAGTAAAAATGAACCAAAACAAAACTGAAAGAACTGACTGTCAATCTATAGTTGAGCTTCACATCTCTGAATGTTTTAAAATGCCAAAGGGATTCTCAAACTAAATAAATCAGGAAGAACATCAACATATTATTAATCTTTAAGGTTGGTAAACTCCAATGTTTAAAAACCTTAAATCTTTTCTAAAGGATATATTTTTAAATAGATCTTTGGTGCATCACTAATTATTCCTTGAAAATCTTAGAATTAAAACTTTTCAACATCTTAATGTTATATGCTATTTAATTTTTAAAAAATGATTTGGTTTAGGGGCAGCTAGGTGGTGCAGTGGATAGAGCCCTGTAGTCAGAAGGACTTGAGTTCAAATCTGATTTCAGATATTTAACATGCCTTAGCAGTGTGACCTTGGGCAAGTCAATTAACCTCAATTGCCCCAGCAAAAAAAAAAAATTGGTTTAGTGGGAATGTTGGATTATGGTGATTTGTAAGTCACAGTCACAACTATGAAATGACTAAAAAACAAACAAAACAGCTGTTTTTACCTGAAAAATGCTTGGTATGTGAGTATAATAATGTTCATGCTGTTCATGATTAAACTTCTGAAGAGTGGATGAGTACTCTGCCTTGCTTTCCTCTGCCATTTGATGTCGTAATTGAGCTTGTTGCCGTGCCTTTGAAAAAAACAATATAGTACTTTTTGGTTTATACTCATGGAAAATACAAAAGCAATGGATTTAATCATTCAGCGAAATAATTATTAAAAAAAAAAAACTTACAACCTGTTTATTTTAAACTTATTTTTAAGTCCAAACAATTAGATACTCTCTACCCTTTATATTTCAGTTTTGCCCTTTGTAACACTGTTTTTCTCAAAATACCCATAGCAAAATTGTATGTCTTTATTTCTCTTCTTAATTTGTTCTTTATCATGTAACTGAAGAAGCAGTATCCCTTTGTGGTAGGTGCAACATTTACTACTAATTTGGTTGGACACATAGTACGATTTCACACAGGTCAATTTTCTCCTCTAAAAGAAGAATGAGGGCAGTTACATGGCACAAAAGGAGTCAGGAAGAACTGACTTCAAATCTGGATTCAGACGCTTAACACTAGCTGTTTGACAATGTCACTTAATTCCAATTGTTCCCTTGTTCCATCTTTTATTTTTATATGTATTAGAAAAAATAAAAATAAAAAATTCTCCAAAAATAAATTTTGGAGAAAAAAATAGCAATGAAATCATTCCCATAATTTAATTAGTACAAGAACTAGGGCTCAAATGGCTGATTATAGCTTCTAGGTTTCTAAGGAGTAAAAGTTCAGCCTATCAGTCTATATTATTCAGGTGTGATGGACTTCCCACTTGTCCTTAAGTCAAAATATCCTGACTGGAAATACCATTGTGGCAAACATGGAAGGAAGGGGGAGCTAAATCCAGTTGAACCAATGCCGGGTCTTTGGTTGAATATCTTTTCCATGCTATTGCTGAGTAATATTTCTTTTAGCATATTTTACATGGCCTGAATTTTTTATTTCATTCTGGGCATTAAACTGAATTACTATACTGAACTGAATCAGGTTTGATTCAGAAAATCATCATAGATTGCATAGAATCTTCCTTGATTCTTCAGAATTGCTTGCTCTTCTTGTTACAGTTTTACAAAAATAAGTACTTAAAAGTGACCTCTTTAAGCTTTTACATTAATCTGCAAGTATATCCCTCTCCATTTCAATACTTAGAGCTATCCTTTGTAAAAAACAAACAAACAAACAAAAAACAACAACAAAAAAAAAAAAAAAAAAAAGGAGGGAAAAAAGCAGATCAGGAGAAATAACCAACATAGCAATCAAGTCCACATCCACACAGATCTCATCCTCAAAAAACTAAAACTCTCACTTGATCTATTCATCCCTAATAGCTATCTGCTAGTATGTGTCTTCCTTTTCGTAACTAAATTCCTTGAGGGGGCTGTCTATAAACAATATTTTCACTTTCAGTTCTCTCACTTTCTTTTGAATTCTCTTCTGTCAGATATCCAACCAGGCACATACTAGAACCAACTCTTACTGGCTCTCCATTGTTAATTTACACTCATAAACCAGCAAAGGCTGAAATCAGGGATAGGTTTATTGCTTTATAGATAGTGCAGACTTAAGAAAGTGATGGAGGAAAATGTTAATGATTTAGATAAATGTTCACCTTGCTCTTTTTTTTCTCAATAGTATTTTATTTTCCCAAATACATATAATACATTTTCTATCCCCAAACTATTGGAATTGCCTTGAATCACCTGTGCCTTGAATTTTTGGAAAGCCAGTTGCTAAATATTTACCAGCATACCTCTGCTTCTGATTTCATCATTCAGTGGAACCATTTCCAAAGACATCAGTGATCAATTAATTGCCAAATCTAATGGCCTTTCCTCAATTTTCATCATTCTTGACCTCTCTGTAGCTTTTGACACTGTCACCTTTTTCCTAACAGGAGACAAGCTATATACATACAAACAAACATGTGTGCATATAAGATAAATAAAAAGTAACTATAAAACAAACTTGGAGAGAACTAGTAACTGGGCATGATTTTATTATGTAACATGTAATTTTTAAAATACTGAATTGTATATGTGTTTTTGCTACGTACATATAAATGTGTGTATGAACACACTTTTTAAAGGTTAAATATTTTTAATCCTTTTAAATATGTTTCCATAATTGTCATGTTGTGAAAGAAAAATTAGACCAAAAGGGAAAAAACCCATGAGAAACAAGCAAATAAACAAATAAAAAGGTGAAAATACTATGCTTCAATTCATATTCAGTGTCCACAGTTTTCTCTGGATGCAGGTAGTCTTCTATCACAAGTCTATTAGAACTGTTTTGAATCCCCACAATTGTTGAGAAGAGCTAAATTCATCACAGTTGATCATCACATAATCTTGTTACTGGGTATAATGTTCTCTGGTTCTGCTCACTTCACTCAGCATCATTTCATGTAAGTCTTTCCAGACTTTTCTGAAATCATCCTGATCATTTCTTATAGAATAATTAATATGCTATTACATTCAAATATCATAACTTATTCAGCCATTCCCCAAATGATGGACATCTACTTAATTCCAGTTCCTTGACACTACAAAAAGGGCTGCTACTAACATTTTTGCACATATGGGTCCTTTTCCATTTTTTATGATCTCTTTGGGATATAGACCCAGTAGAAACACAGCTGGATCAAAGGGTATGCACAGTTTGATAGCCCTTTGTTGTTCTCCAGAATGGTTGGATCTGTTTACAACTCTACCAACAATGCATTAGTGTCCCTGTTTTCCCACATCCCATTCAACATTTATCATCTTTTCCTGTCATCTTAGCCAATCTGGGATGTGTAATGTTCTCTTGTCTAAAATATAAAGTTCTCTGGAAGCAGTTTTCTTGAGGGGCTTCTGGAGGAAGTCTTTTTATTTTTTTAGTTCTGTGTAATAATCACCTCAAATGCAGCCAGGGATTTAAGTCCAAATCCTTTATTGTCTCCTTCCTTCGGCCCGTTAGCTTTCTTAGAAGTCTATCTCTCTCCTTGGTTCCAAGAACTCTTGCCACTAGTCCTTTGCCTCTATCAGCTTCAGCTTCTCCTCCTTCTGAATCCAAAGCCTCTAGCCAGCACAAAATTGGAAAATGGAATGAATATGACTCCGCCTCTGAGAGTGGGCTTGTGTCTCTCTGACTTGTGAATCTCCTGGACTCCATTCTGGTTGAGGCTCCTAGTTTATATATGCTCTCTTAAAGGTGTGAATCTTAAAGGTGTGAAAGGCGTGAACTCTAATAAGTACCAAGTTCATTAGTGAACTAGAGAACTGTTAAGTACCATGCTAAATTAGATTGTCTCTATCAATTCCAGTGACTTAGTACCTTGTAAGAATCATAAAGGGGAGGTGCGGGGTGGTACCTCAGAATTGTTTTAATTTGCATTTCTCTAATGAATAGTGACTTACAGCATGTTGTCAGATGACTAGAAATGGCTTTAATATTTTCATCTGAAAACTGTTCATATCCTTTGACCATTCATCAACTGAGGAATGACTTGTAATCTTATAAATAAATTTGAGTTCGTTCTCTATATTTTTTAGAAATGAGGCATTTATCAGAAATACTGACTATAAAATTTTTTTCCCAGCTTTCTGCTTCTCTTCTAATATTGGCTGGACTCACTTTGTTTGTGCACAAGGTTTTGTAATCAAAATTATCCATTTTGCATTTCATAATGTTCTCTAGTTCTTATGTTGGAATTTTAAACCAAAAGCCTAAATAAACTATCAGCGTTTGTTTTATTTTATGTCAGCATAGTTGATAACATCAAGCATCATTTCCCTTCCCCTCCTTCACATATTTTATTGGTTTCCTGCCTTTGTATGTAAATAGTTAGCCAGATACTGATTTTTCACTTCCTTGACACAGTTTAGTCACATCATATGGTAAAAACCCCTAGGTGTTAATTTACAGTTAGTTCCTTTATTTTATTCTCTATTTGTACCATAAAATTTTCTAAATGAAGCTGATGTTCTTAAAATTTCCAACTGAATTTCCCTAAGTTTTTTTCCTTCTTTCTCAGAGCATTTTGTTACCTGTTCTCACCATTAAGCTACTTCTTCTTCCCCCCTACAATCTGCTTAATCTAGTTACCATCGTTTTTTTTTTTTTTTTGGCTGAACTTCCTATTAGCTGTCTTCCGGTCTATATGCCTTGGCATTTCTTTTTGTCCACTATGAAAAAAAAATCCAAACTCTTTCTTCTAAAAAAAAAAACCAAAAAAGTTTGCTGAGGAGAAGAAAAGGAAATAAACTCTCTTCTGAGGTAGCATTTTTAGTTTTTCTGATTAGGAAGATTAACATCTTGAGATTTTTATTGAATAAAAAGTTTATAGAAAAAAATTAACAGATTATCTGAAAATCTTTTCCTACAGCTATAGAATGTCAGTACATTTGTAAAAATAGAAATGAACTAAAAAGCAACATAAAAATAACATTAATATACCAAATTCTAACAAGGCCACAACTGGATTACAATAATATCTTATTCTTTTCTAACTAGGGCTCAGCTGCTAAAGATCAATAATCAATTATGAATCACATTCTGTATTACCATCTAAGAACATACTATTGTTCTAGGAAACTTCTAATATGGAAGTCCTGTTTTTGTTTCTCTAGGCTGCTGTTTGTTTATTTGAACAATACAACAGAAGAATGTCTGAGAAATAGGACAAACGAGCACAATACAGCCTTACATATATACATATGAACAGATGTGTAAAAGTGTATAGTTATCTCTCTATATATGTATGTGTATATGTGGAGGAATGGGAGTGTATCTGTACTTAATTGCAGCTTTGTGGGTAAGCAGGGGCAAAGTGAGAAAAAAAAGTAAAATAAAAAGTGCACAGAGAAACAAAAGAAAACCTATAAAGAAGCAAAAAAAAAAAAAAAAAAAAAAAAAGCTCTGAACATAACGTTTAATATTTATTATATAAGTTTTCTTGAAATGGAAATTTGTTGCTTTACATTTTGAATACTCTTATTTTTTGTTGTGTACATGGCAATATTTTTTCTTCTTTTTCTATTTTGTATTTACACTTAAAAGAAACAAACAAAAAAAGATTCCATCTCCAAATTCATTGTTGAATCAAAAGACGGTTACTCATTATTACAAACAGATTTTATTAAGAGGTATAGCATTTCGATTCTAAAAATTTTTGAATTTCTCTGCTATTAAAAAACTTTCAGATGACTTCCTGCCTCCTGTTTCCTTTTGTGCCATGCCCCGTAAGTATTAAACACTCTGTATTTTCTGTAAGACACTAGATTATTTGGAATATATGAAATTTTTAATAAGTTAATAATAGAATCCAGAAATAAGAATTGAAAAATATCTTAGATGATGATAAATTAATTAGCCAGAATTTGGCAAGGGTAAGAAGCACCAAAAAAAGATTATAGTCATTTTTTTAAAGCTTTTAATACTTCAAAGCTTGTTCCAATGCAATTGATATTATAGGAACCAATCTGAGTATAATGTTTGCTTATGCTTGAAGACAAAAGCTACATCACATCACAATAACTCACAACTTGCAACCTTTGTCAGGCTCATATCCATAAGCAAACTTCAGGTCTTTTTAAACTACATGTGCCATATTTACTATATAACTTCTGCTGCAATAAGAGTTATGGACTGAGGAATTACCTATCATCTTTCCCACCTTCCACCAAGGACAAAGCTTCTGGACCCAGAATGTTGTCAATACTCTCATCAGTAGTGATAGTGGTAGTAGCAGCAGCACTAGTAGAACTAGTATTACCAGTGGTTAATATTTACATAACACTTAATATGTGCTAAGCACTTTACAATTATTTTCTCATCTGATCCTTACAACAACTCTAGAAGATATTATTTTCCCCATGTTACAGATAATGAAACTGAGGCAAACAGAGGTTATGTGACTTGTCCAGGGTCACTCAGCTAATGCGTAAGGCCGGATTTGAAGTGATATCTTCCTGACTCCAGGCCCAGAAATTTATTTATTGCAACTTCAGTTGCCTCAATCATGCCAGGGCTCTAAGGGAATCCTCAATCAGTAAATAAACATTAATTGCCTATTTTGTGCCAAGCCCTGTGCAAAGCACTAGGGGTATATAAAGAAGCAAAAAAGGAGTTCACAATTAATGGGCAAGACAACAAAGAAATAATTACAAATTATATATAGGATCAATAAGGTATAATTTTAAAAGAGAAGACACTAGATTTAATAGGAATTGGAGAAAACCTTGTTGTAGAAGACAGGAATTTAAAGGACACCAGAAAAGAAGGTAGGAGAAGATGAGGAGAAGCATGTTCCAGGGATGGAAGAAGAAAAAGTGCCTAGTGCATGGAACAACATCCAGTGGCATGAGTGAAAGAGGAACAGTACAAGAAACAGGAGAGTTTACTGAGAGTGATAGGCAGCCATTGGAGTTTCTTGGAATAGGAGAAGGATGATTAGTTGGACCTACAATTTCAGAAAATTACGTTGGTGGCTAAATGGAAGATTATTTTGGAATGGAAAGAGATCTGAAACAGACAGACAAATAAGAAGGCTATTATAATAATCTAAGCATTTAGTGATAAGGTTCTGCACTAGAGTGGTAGCAATGACAAAATAGCGAAAAAAGCATATTTGAGAGCTGTTGTAAAGGTAAAATCAAGTTTGGTTATGGGGGAAAGACAGTTGAGAGATAGTGAAAAAGTGAAGATGACTCACAGATTGAGGGACTGGAAGCACGTGATGCAGTAATCATCACGTACATGTGAAAGGAAAGGTAAAAGGGGAAAGGCTACTAATTCAATTTTGTACATGTTGAGTTTAAGATACTTGCTGAAAATCCAGGTTGAGATAGATGAAAGGAAGCAGATGACAGACTAAAGGTCAACAGATAGGTGAAGGCAGAATAGGTGGGGTCCAGAATCATCAACATAGCAGAAATGGTAATTCAATGCATAGGAAATGATGCAATCACTAAGTATAGTACAGAAGGAGAAGGCCCAGGATAGAACCCAAGGAGACATTGTTAATTAAAGAGCATAATCTTGAAGGAGGAACCAGCAAAGGGACTGAAAAATGGTCTGTTAGGTAGAATAAACACCAGCTTCTTAAACTGTGGGTTGTGATTCCATATGAGGTCTCATAACTGAATATGGGGATTACCAAATTATGATTATCAGTAAATGTTTGATGTGTATAACTTTTACATATCTATATATACGGGGTCATATAAAAATTTCTCAGAAAGGGCCACAAATGAAAAAAATTTAAGAAGTCCTGGAATATGTGCACAAGAAAAGAAGCCAGATCTTCATTTAACCAAATTGACTCTATCTCCTTCTATTTGTGTCCCCTGAGGGTAAATGGTAAGAGGCCAGCCCAAGTCGACTTCCACTTGTACAAGGCAACTCCTATCTCCTGTGGCCAGCTTGATCTCCCAATAGTGAAGTGGAGAACCTTCTATGCATTGAGGGAAGCCTAAATTTTTAGCCTAAGCTCCAGCCTTGAAAAGGGAAGGAGTATGAAACAGGGCCCCACAGCTGACCTTTAGTTTCTGTGCCTTCCATCTCATATTACACTTATCTCCAGCCTCCAGAAAAGTTTCTTTTCTCCAAAAAAGATTTTTGTTTTTTTTTAAACATTATATTTTATTTTATGTTTATTTATTTGATTAAATATTTCTCAATTACTTTTTTTTTTTAACAATAGTAATTCATTTTTCCAATTACAGGTAAAGATAGTTTTCATTCATTTTTGGAAAATTTTGAGTTCCCTTCTTTATCTTTCCCTCCTGAAGATGACAAGTGATTTGATGTAGGTCATACATGTACAATCATTTTAAACATATTTCCATCTTAGACATATTATGAAAGAAAAATGTTCCAGAGCAAAAGGGAAAAACCATGAGAGAGAAAAAAAGGAAAAAAGAGAGAAAAAGAAGGAATGAAAAAGAAAACAAACCAAAAAAAGAGATGGAAATAGTATACTTCAATCTGCATTTAGATTCCATAGTTTACTATGGGTAGACTCTCTCTGGGTAAGAATTTCAATCCAAGTCTACTGGAACTATATTGGATCACTGTATTGCTGAGAAGAGCTAAGTCTATCATAATTGATCATCACATAATCTTGCTGTACAATGTTCTCCTGGTTCTGCTTACTTCATGTAAGTTTTCTAGGCTTTTCTGAAATCTGCCTGCTCATATTTTTTATGGAACAATAATATTCTATTACATTCATATACCATAACTTATTCAGCCATCCCTCAAATGATAAGTATCAATTTAATTTCCAATTTCTTGCCACCACAAAAAGTTGCTGCAAACATTTTTTTTTTGTGGGTCCTTTCCCTTCTTTTATAATCTCTTTGGGATATAGATCCAGTAGCGACACTCCTGGTTCAAGGGGTACATGTAAAAGGGAAGCATAGTTCCAAATTGCTCTCCAGAATCTCCACCTGATTTTAAACCTCATGTGGACAAAATTACTTTAAATTTTGAACCCCTGAAGGTCATCCTTCAAACCTCATTCCCTATGCTGCTTCATTCTGGATTCTTCATTCCCATCTGTCTCAACCCTCCCCAAGGTTCTAATTAAGTTCATCCTCTCCTTCCACTATGCCTTCTGGAATGTCTATTCCACAGGTATCAAACATTCCTGCATTCTAAATCTTTTCCTCTTACTCCTTCCAAATTCCAGCTATTACAGATATCCATCATCTTTCTGATGACATAGTGTTCCTGGCCACTCTTTCCAGTACTGGCCGCACCTTCATTCCTTCTCTCAGTTTGGTGGTTGAGATGGGAGAGTTGGAATATTTCTTTCTTCCTATTGTTACTTCCAGGTTCTCTCCCACTTTAATCATTCAGTAATCTTTTTTCCTTTAAAGTTCATGCTGTAGAGGATGGATGGGCATTTGTTTGGTTTCCACAGTTAAGAAAATTAAATTGAAGAAATGAAAACTTAAATTAGGAAAACTGAAACCTACAAGGACATCAAAGAAGAATCAAGGGTGGAGGTTATCTTCCCTTCCTAGAATGTAAGCTTCTTAGGGGCAGAGAATGACTGTAATAGGAGTGCTGGCCTGAGACTTAAAAGGAACCTTCTTGTTCTTTACCCTTTGCTTTCCACTGCTGAAGCCTTAGTCCGTTCACATTCTTGTACAATACCTGACCTAGTGATTCGGGATGTGGGAAGGACAAGACTACAAGTCTCTCTCCTAATTGAGCAAACATCTTTGTATCAAGATGTTTATTTGCTTTTGCTGGGGAAAATTCTTTAGTAAACTCAGAAGAGCCAGGGGATAGATAGAGACTCCACTTTAGGATCTATATAAAGTTGCTGAGAATTGTTCACCTTTACACTCTCTAGAAGACACCATTTTTTAGTTGACACTGGGTGTGTCCTTTCTCATGAGAAAACAATAAATTCCTTTTTGCCTATCTAAGACAAGTCTCCAATTGATTAACAGGAAAGGAGGGGCAGGTACCCTTTCCACACAATGCAATTAATCTCTATTATCCAATCAAAATCCGTATTTGTCATCTATAGACATCTAGATCATTCCCCTTTTTTTCTTAATGAGTCTAGTACATTTTTTTCTCCTTCTCAACTCTTTCCTCATCTTTAGAAATTTCAATATATATGCTGACTCTAACCCCAACATTCTAATCACTCAATTACTCAATCTATTTGTTTCCCATTCAACCACTTCTAATCCTAGTGCCTTAATTTTGCCAGAATAGGAGCTTTTCACTTTCAAGAAATCTTGGTTATTGATTTTATCATTTGTAATTCTCTCTACCTCTTGTTTGGTTAAGAATACATCTCCTACACCTAACTGTGAGAGGTATTTAATCTATTTCTTTTGTAATTTAAAAAAAAATAATGATTGTTAACATTAAGATAACATGTGTATTGTAGAATATGGTATAAAGTATTGGTTCAAGCCTAATTTCTGCCAGAATGCTTTCTAGTTTTCCCAGAAATTAGTTTTTTCTATGTAATTTTATTATTTTTTCTTTTTAAAGCTTTTTATTTTCAAAATACATGCACAGATAATTTGACAACATTGATCCTTGCATAGTTTTATGTTTCAGATTTTCTCTCTTTCCCTCCACTCTCTCCCCTAGATGGCAGGCAACCCAATATGTTAAACATGTTAAAATATATGTTAAATGCAATATGTATAAACATATTTATACAACTGTCTTGCTGCATAAGGAAAATCAAATCAAAAGAAGAAAGTAAATGAGTAAGAAAACAAAATGAAAGCAAACAATAACAAACAATAACAAAAAGCGTGAGGATGTTATGTTGTGATCCACATAGTCCTCTCTTTGGGTGTATGGCCTCTCTTCATCATAAAATCATTGGAACTGGCATCAGTCATCTCATTGTTGGAAAGAGTCACATTCATCAGAATTGATCGTCGCATAATATTGTTGTTGCCATGTACAATGATCTCCTGGTTCTGCTCATTTTACTTATCATAATTTATATTTTCTAATTTTACCAAACATGTTATTAAGTTATACTGTTGCTAATCTTCCCCTGTTTGGTTTGTTCCATTGATTTAACTCTAATTTTTAAGCAATACCAACTAGTTTTGATAATTGCTGTGCTATAATGTGAGGCCTAGAAGAACTCTTTCTTGGTTCCCCCAATTTTGGGGTACCTCCTCAAATTTTTACTTTCTTGTCACATTAAAAAGAGCTATAAATGTTTTTATACATTATTAGAGTTTGACTGCTAAGGATCAATCCTTCTCTTTATCTATCTTCTTTCCCAATTTCTCTCCCCACTTCTCCCCCTTTCCTTCCCATTTCCTTATTGAACTAAATCTATTTCTGTACCCAAATGGATGTGTGTTTAAATGTTCTTCCTTCTTCTGACCACTTCATATAAAAATGAGGTATCAGTCATCAAGTATTAGTTATTTTCCTTGTCCCATTCCTCATTTGTATGAATGTCTACTTGTTCACCCTGATTATGTGAAATAATTTTGCCTTAATCTTCTTTTCCTCCCCAGTTTCCATTCTTTTGTTTTACTTTCTTCAACTTTAATTTTTAAACATAATTTTTCTTATTTTAAACTTAAAAAAAATTGAGAAAAGAAAAAAAAAAAAAACCAGTAACATTGCCATGTACACAGCAGACCATAGAAGAGACTCTAATATAAAACACAAATTTTTCATTTCAAGAAAACCTATGCAACAAATACTATTGTTTTCAAAACTATCCAGCTTTTCTTTACTTCCTTGTTGGTTTTCTTTTGTTCTCTGCTGTATACTTTTTACTTAATTTTTTCCCTCTCCCCCAAGAAGGCTACAATTAAATATGTAAATATATACACACGTATGTATACATGTATACACGCATTTAGCACCTAGAGTATATTAAAATCAGCCAGAGTCAGAATAAGGGAAAATCCTTGATCTTTATTCTTTGCGGAGGTGAAGGGGAATGGCATATGAAGTGAGAGCAGTCGCAACATGAATCAGCTAGCAGTGCCTCTGGCTCTCACACCCCACCCACCAAATCCTCTACTCAATCTCCTATACAACACATTGAGAGAGCTTCAGCCTATTATATTAATGTAATATAAAAACCTAAAACTTTTGGTTTTAGAGTCTGCCTCAGGAAACCCCTACACCTAATCTGTCTGATTCTGAATAAACTATTTTTGAGTTCATTGCTGACTGATGATGTGGTCAGTCAGTAATAATCAAATTTCAAAGATGACACCCCCTCAATCTTAAGACTACTTCCTAGCCCTATCCTTGGACTATAGATTTAACATGCCAATAATAGATTCCCTAGCCCTTGAGTCATAGAATTAGCATTACTGTGATAGAAGCTGGATAAAATGACTCTCCTTGGTTCTGTTTCTTTACTGAATTCCCTTAGAATTCAGCCTAATTTGTTATGGCATACATTACTTTCAATAAAACTTTGCCCCTTGACTACAAAATGGGTTCAAGCCTGCAAATTCTTTTGAGACACCTTGCAACAATGGTCTGGGATTTTTGAAGTCCCCTCTCTTTCCCAACCTCAACACTATGATTATTTCTAGTAGTCTTCTGTTTCTCTGAAGGTGGATAGCATCTTCCTTCACAGATCCAAGTCTAAATCAACCAGCTCATCATTTCCTATATTACAGCAATATTCAAACCCAATTATTTCCTATCTGAGAGATTGTTTATGAAAGTTCCTCCCCCCCGCCCCAAAAATTTTTCTGCAATTCTTGTATCCTTGGTTGCATAGGTTTTATTTATACAAGAAAATTTGAATTTAAAATAATTAGAAACATCCTTTTTTGCTTCAACAATGCTTCATAATATAGTAAAAAGCCTGATACTGTTGAATCTACTTCCTTTATGTTTTGAAGTTTTTTCTTTTCCAAATGACTTTTTTCTATTCCAAATGAACTTTGTTATATTTTTTCTAACTCAATAAATTTTTTTTTTAGTAATCCAATTGGGATGATATTGAATAGGTTAATTAAAATTGTCATTTTAAGAATTATATTGGTTTTACCTACCCATGAACAACAAATACTATCTTCAATTATTTACTAAAGTTTATTTGTATAAGAAGTATTTCATGTCTATGTTTATATAGTTCCTGTGTCTGTTTTGCAAGTATACTAAAGTACCTCACTTTTCAACTTTCACCATCACAAAAAGAGATGCTATAAAGATTTCTGTACATATGCATCCATTTCCTTCATTTTGGTCTTTTTGGGACACAGTAGTAATGGTAATGCTGGGTCAAAGTGTATGCACAATTTTGGGCATATTTCCAAATTGTTCTCCAGAGTGGTTGGATTAGTTTAAAACCCCACCATAGTGCTCTATTTGTCATTTTCCTTTCTTATGATTTGCTAATCTGATAGGTGTGAGGTTTTAACTCTAAAGTTGTTTCAGTAATGACTTATAGCATTTTTGTCTTTAATTTCTTCTTCTGAAGCTGCTTGTCCATATTATTTGACCAGGTATCAATTGTGGAATGGTCCTTAATTTTATAAATGTAACCTAGTTTCTCTTAAATAGTTGATAAATGAAACCTGTATCAGAGAAACTTGCTATGTGACATAATTTATATATGTGTGGTCATGTAAAACAATTTCCATATTAGTCAATAGTTGTTGAAAGAAGAAATGGATCAAAAGGAAAAAAATACCATGAAAAAGAATAAGATAAGTGAAAGAAAAATGCTTTAGCCTGCATTCAGAGTCCATCAGCTTAGATCATTGTGCTGAGAAAAGCTAAGTTATTCATAGATGATCATCACACAATGTTGCTGATGCAGTATGTGATGTTTTCCTGGTTCTGCTCATTGCACTTTGCTTAAGTTCATATAAATCTTTCTAGGTTTTTCAGAAATCTGTTCATACTTTCCTTTTTTTTGGGGGGGGGCGATGGGGGAGATGAGGCAACTGGGGCTAAGTGACTTGCCCAGATCACACAACTAGGAAATGTTAAGTGTCTGAGATCAAATTTGAACTCAGGTCCTCCTGACTTCAGGGCTGGTGCTCTATCCACTGTGTCACCTAGCTGCCCCATATTCATACTTTCTTATTGCACAATGCTACTCCATTATGTTTATATACTGCAGCTTCTTCAGTCATTCCTCAACTGAAGGGCATTAGTTCAATTTCCAATACTTTGCCATCATGAAAAGGGCTGCTATGAAAATTTTTGGACATTTAGGCCTTTCCCCCCTTTTAATGATCTTTTTGGCATACACAATAGTGATAGTGCTAGATCAAAGGGTATTCACAGTTTGGTTGCTGTGGAAAAGAAGAACTGCAAACTATCTGCAACCATATGAGAGAATGCTCTAAATCATTAATAATTAAAGAAATACTAAAGAAAACAACCCTAAGGTTTCATCTCACACTCTGTAACTACGTAAAAATGATCAAAAATGGCAAACAGAGGGCTTGTGAAGTAATAAGCATACTAAAATATTGTTGGTGGAGCTTTGAAATTAAGTATAACCATTTGGAAAGTTATTTGGAATTATACAAATAAAGTACCTAAAATGTCTATACTTTTTGAACCACAGACTCCATTGCTGGAATTGAACCCCAAGGAAGTCACTGATCATGAGACAACAATTTTTTTAGACACAGCCAAGATATTTTGATTATTTTCATTGACTAGACATATTTGTAATGGGTTTAGTTTTTCTTTTGTTCTTGATTGGGTCAAAGGGCAAGAGGGTGAGAAGGTAGATTTTGGCTGATTTAAATCTATAAAATATTTAAAAAATAAATTAATTATAGGATCAAAGAATAAATTATCTTTCAGGTATATGGATAAGAGTTCATGATCAAAGAAGGAATAGAGAGGAACACAAAAGGGAAAATGGATACTTTTTAAAAAATTACATAATACTATTTTTTTTTGCCCAAAACAAATCTAATGAAATTAAAAACTTTGAAGAGAAATAGGAAAAAAATTTTTGCAGCAAGTTTTTCTAATAAAAGCCTCATAAAATTTATAAGAATAAAAACCATTGTCCAATAGATAAGTGGTGAAAGGATATGAAAAAACAGCTCTCAAAAGAAGAAACCTAACTAGAGTTTGAAAAATTACTCCAAATAAATAAAAAAATGCAAATTAAAACAATTCTAAGATTCCACCTTATATCCTTCAAATTGGCAAAAATGATCCCAAAAAATGAAATGGTGAAGGTTTATAGGGAAATCATGCACTATGAAGCACTTTTGGAGAGCAGTGAAGTACTATATAGTATATACTGCTACTACAACATAGCAGTACCTGTCATGTAGGGCTATTATAAGAATCAAATGGATATTCACTTAGCACAGTGCCTGGCACATAGTAAGTACTATATATGTGTTTATTTTCTTTTCCCTTCATACTTTTAGCTTGGCTGTCTCCTATGCCTGGAATGCCCTTCCCCTTTACTTTCATCTTTCAAAATCCTTTCTTCCTTTCAAGGCTTAGTTCAAATGCCACATTCTATTTTTTATATAATTTTTATTATTTTATTTATTACTTAATTAATAAATCTCAATTATTTTCCTTTCTCTCCTTGCTCCAATAGCATTGTAAAAAATGTTTGTCTCATTTTGCACCTTGAGTTCATCACCTCTCAGGAAACTGGGTTTCCTTTTTCTTCATTGTTGGATCTCTGCCTCTGATTTATAAAGAAGCTTGTGAAACAGAAGGAGCGTGTCTGGCTCCAGTATTCTAGTTTTGGTGCAATCTGCTTCTGTTTGCTTCTTCTTTTTCCTCTTCTTCATTGAGTCCAATCACAGGCTATCCTTTGTCTATTCTTTTAAACCCCTTTGTGATCCAACCTAAAAAGCTTAACAAGTTTGGAGTGACAGAATTGCAGGCTCCTCTTGGTCAGGGTTTCCTAACATAGTTAATCCTCTGCAGATTCCAGACTGTGCTGGAAGCTGGAACTAAGGCTCCCTCACTATTCTTTGTTTCTAGGTCACAATCAAACTGCAATTTGGTTTTGAACTTGCTCAGTGCATAGACTAGATTTAGCTCACAACAGCTCGTCAGCCTGGAATGCCAACTCTTAGCCCTGGTCACCTTCTCATACTACTCTAGATAACTAGGTAGTGAAGATTCGGTCCCCGTGTTGGTTTAAGGCCTCTACTTGACCAAGTGTACATCCTCAGTCCTCTTTTAGTTCCTGTCCTGGAATATCCCCTGATACAATCACCAGTGTCTACAGAATTCTCTCTTCTATGCAGGCCACGGCTAGAAATATGCTCACTATAACTTTTTCCTTGGATTTCTCAGGATTTGTCAAGTAGAACCCAGGATAAACTTTGTCCTAATATTCTAACATTTGGGCCCTTCTTCTCTCCCCTCTCCCTTCTCTCCTGCATACTATAAGCTTTTTGTGGAAACTAAAGTCATTGGTGTCTACTTCCCTAAATCATTTTGTATCTGTTTTGCATATATTTTGTACACATCTATATTTAAACATGCTATGTTGCTTCCTCTGGCATTGCTTTGATTTTATAATCACCAGAGCCTGGCACATAATGGGCATTTACTAAATTCTTACTTAATTTCCTGACTGAACTGAATCCTAACTTCGCTAACAGCCAGTTGCATAACTTCAGTCAACTAGTTTTCCTTCTCTAAGTCCAAAAGAAAAGAAACTCACTGAAGGCAAGGATCATTTTCTTTACTTTGTCTTTTTCATTTGCATTTTGTCTTTGTATCTCCAGCACCTAGTACATAGTAGACACTTAATAAATATTTAAATTGGATTTTGTTATTTTCACCTTCTCCTGCAATAAAATGAAGAATTGACACTAGATGAATTTTCATTCCACATCTATTATTATAATCTATGAATAGAAAAGAAATTAAAAGCATTTAAAATGCCATGTAGGAGGCACACTTAAAAATAAAAAGAATGCTTTGTCCTCTTCATCCTTAAAGGCTGATTTCCTATGATGACACTGTTTCACTTCAGATTTTCAAACCAAAATGACTTAAAAATGGAAATAGAATAATGAAACATTTCCTAAGGGACTCATTTGCTCTTATCCATTTTAACAACATAATTTCAAAACAGTGTTTATTCATCCAGCTCTTTATAAGAAACATCCAGGAGAAAGAGGGAAAGGGAAATGGATTAAACATAAAAGTCCACAAGAAACAGATTAGTAGAGAAACAATTCAAAAGCACATAATTTCTCTTCATCTAGATCTATGAATAAAGTGTTCCTTGAATGATATTCAGAAACATTAATATATAAAGTAATAAACCAAAGAATGCACATGAATGTAGTGTTTTTATTTGTTGTATTATTTGATCAAAATGAGAAAATAATAATTCATAAATTATTAATAAAAAGGGAAATAAAAAATATAGTCAAAACTTAAGAGGAAAAAATAACACTCCAAAGATTCTATAATATACTTGTGAGTTACTAGAAATACTTTCAAAATTCCTTCCTATATAAAATCATCCAGATCCAAATTTTCTCTGAAAAGAACTAAGTTGTACTGATAAATTATTATTGTCAATAATTCTATTAACAACTTAGAGGTAGAAAAAATAATTTATATAAGGTAAAAATAGTATTTTTAATTCCCTGAAATATTTGAATAAATTTTCTTAGACCACCAGTAAATTGTGCAATCAATAGCTTTATTTTCAAACTATTGTAGTACAAAACAAATTCTTTGAACTATATAAGCATTCTTGCTTTTTTCTCGTTAGGGTAAAATGGATAAACTTTCCACCTTATGGTCTTGGACTTACACTAATTTAAAGCTTACAAACTGAATACCGTTAACCCTGATACAATGTTTTAACTTACCATGTTTCATTACTAGCATATGCTATTCTACCAACATTCAAAATTATAGTTATCTTAAAATTTCCTTAATGTAGAGATTTAAAAAAATTTTAAGCTCACTGGTTTAACAGAGTTTTTTGAAAAATTAAAAGAAAAAATAGAAAACATAAAGTTGTTCTCTAATTTGATTTCCAATTGCCATAGCTTTATGAACTTTCAAGTACGCGATTCCTTCTATATTCTGTTCCTGCTTGTTTCATAATATCCCATTTTACAAACACTCTATTACAAATCATATAATAGGGGACAAAGAAAAAAATTGTTCATTTCAAGACAAGATCAAAGATCAGAAACCAACAGCAAAATGTTCTACATAGATATAGAGACCTAAAAAACCCAAAAAAACTCACCGAGATATGACTGCTTACAGGATGTACATTAAAAAACAGAGCAAAAAAAAATCTTTCCTAGAGTCTCCAGCTGACTCCAGCCAAAATCTAATTTTTTTTTAAAAGAGCGCAATTAGAGAATCTAAATTGTACTTATACTGTTGATTCTTGGAAGAACTATGATATTTTTCTGACAATATTATTTGATTTTTTTCTCCATCTAAATAAAATATTAGGGAAAAAGTGGAGACATCAAAATTCATTTGCAGAGATGATTTCCTACATTCAAATTAGCCACTTCTCTTTTAAATGCAAATGCAAGACATTCTTATAAAATAAAATAAAATAAAATAAAACAATACCCTAATGTAAATAATTTGTTAACATTTCCAGTTGAATATATCACAGAAATGGGGGAGAGGGAAAAAGAAGAATTTAAGGTGCCAAGTTATATTATAAAAATGTCAACCTAATAGAACCAACAAAACAAAAAATCTGCTACAACTCCTTATTCGTAGAATAACAAATATCCAAGAACTACATTGCTTCCCCAAATGGTCAAAAAATTTGACCTGCTCTAAAGGCTTTTGTTAAGCATCCATCTCTCTCTCTCTCTCTCTCTCTCTCTCTCTCTCTCTCTCTCTCTCTCTCTTTCTCTCTCTCTCTCTCTCTCTCTCTCCCCCTTTCCCTCCCTCTTCCCCCCCAGCAGAATTTCCTAAGTACTTGGGATAAATTTCTTTTCTTGGGTTATTTGGAAGATTAATTATTCTAATTAATTTCCTTTATCACTTTCTGCTTAACTCTGCTTGAATTCTCACCCAAATAAATTAGAATTTATTTTATTTAAAAAATGTTTTCTCATCCCATTTCTTCTCCAGCAGTCTAATCACTTTCAGGTCAATTCCAATAAACTTAAGATGGAAAGAGCCTTCTGCATCCAGAGAGAGGATTATGGGGACTGAATGTGGATCACAACATAGTATTTTCACTTTTGTTGTTTTTGTCTTTCTCATTTTTCTCCCTTTTGATCTGATTTTTTTTAATGCATCAAGGTAAATATGGAAATATATTTGGCACATGCCAATATGCCAGAAGAATGGCAAATTTAACTTATACTGGATTACTTGCTATCTAGGGGAAGGGGTGAGGGAAGGAAGGGAGCAAAACTTGCTCAAGGTAAATGTTGAAAACTATCTTTTCATGTATTTTGAAAAATTAAAAACTAATAGTATATGAAAAAGAAGTCTAATCATTACTGCAAAGTAAATTCAAGAACCATCCCCCTTCTACAAAGATAGTATTTATATTCACAAAGGATTTAAAAGTCTAAATATTTTAGAAGATCTTCACTAAAAATGGATACGAATATATATATAAGAATTGGTTTTTAATATGTTTATCATAAATTGAGTCTATAACCAGATCATAATAAATTTTAAATTTACTTCTAGGCTCTTTGATATAAAAAATAAGTCATTTCCCCAAATCAAAGATTATATAATGAAGTGTCATTCTCAAGTTCAAAAATAAGAGGAACCATCACAATATAGAAGAGTTCCTTGCTGAATCAATTCACAGTAGTATACTGATTTTGAAAGAAGTCAGTTTGTCTTTTTTTTCAGCAAATAAATTTTTTTAGAGACTGAAAGTCTGAAATTGATACTATAGGTCCAAACAATAATTCAAGCTACTTACAATTTCTTCAGATAATTGTAACCACCAACTATAGTTGATGCTAAACAATATCCCATTTTGCACTTGGAAATTATGTAACAGGCAAGGAGTCACAAGGCAAGGGTAAACAAGACAAAGAGAATTATTCACTGTCTGACATGGTTTAACACATGCATTTAGAAAACACTGTTCTCTCTGTCCAGTAATATTATTTCACATTCCATTCATTTTCATAACCTTTTTTTCCCCTAATCCAAGTAAGAAGCAAATCAAGTATTCAATCAAGGCCAGCAATTAAACTAAGTAATACTTTCTGTTTATGGTGATCCAATATAGTGCTCTCTAAACTTTTTTGATCATCAAAAACATGAGTAAAAAATTTTTGAGCAATGCCTCAACAATTTTATATTGTTATATGCATGAGAAATTTTGTACAAAGATTTCCCCCATGTAACAATTTCCCTTTTATTCTAGATACATTAATTTAATTTATGCAGAAACTTTTTAATTCTATGAAATCAAAATCCTCTATTTCATTTTTTGCAATTGTCTTGTTTGGTTAATAATATATCTCCTACCCATAATTGTGAATGGTTTATGATTTGCTTTTCCTTTAATTTGTTTAATGGTATAATATTCAGGTCTCAAATCTATTTTGAATTTACTTTGGAAAATATTATAAGATGTTTGTCTGGATCTTTTTTCTTCCAGATTGTTTTCTCATTTTCCCAGAAGTTCCTATCAAATAGGAACTTTTCAAATTAATTTTTGTTTTCAGGTTTCACAAACAAAAGGTTATTAAGTTTAATTATCTCTAATTCTTCTTTTACTAGTGTTTCATTGCTCTAGTTCTTTGTTTTTTAATCAATCCCACAAAGAGTCTTATGAATAATGCTTTATTAAAACAGTTTGAGTTCTAGAAGTGCTATTTATTGTCTCTTTGTTTCTAACTTTTTCATTATTTCCCTTGTTATTTTAGATCATTTGTTTCTCTGCATGAATTTTGTCTTTGCTTGAAAATGATGATAAAAGACAGAAATAGTCAATTATGAAAGGAATATACAAACATAGGCACACTAGCATTGTTGATGGCATACAATCATTTTTTGTTTTAAATAATTCAATTATTTTACTTTCATTTTCAAATTTTCTCTCTCCCCTCCCTCTTTCCACTTACTGAGAAGGCCAGAAAAACAAAACCCATTGCAAATATTTGCAAAACAAAAAATAGAGAAGAAAATATGCTTCATTATACACTCTCAATCCATCTGGAGGTGGTTGGCATTTTTCAACATGAGTCCTTTGGAATTACAGTTGATCACAGTGTTGAGCAGAGTTCCTAAGTCTTTCACAATTGTTTTCTAGCTTATTCATTTTTACTTTGAATCAATTTACCAAGTTTTTACAGGTTTTTCTGAAACCATTCCCTTCTTAGAGCATTTCATCATATTCATATGTTATATCTTGTTTAGCTTTTGCTCCATTAATGGGCAATACAATGTTTTGCCCCTACAAAAAGAATGGCTATAAATATTTTTGTATATATGAATTCTTTTCTTTAATGTTTTTGGGTACAGATATATTTGTGGTATTGCTGGGTCAAAAAGTAAGCACAGTTTAATAGCTTTTTGGGTACAGATCCAGATTAGTTTCCAGAACGGTTGCACTAGTTGACAACTCCACTGATAGTGCATTAAAATAACTGTTTTCTAACATCCCCTCCAGCATTTCTCTTTTTACTTTTCTGATCATCTCAACCAATCTTCTGTTTGTGAAGTAGATTTGTTTTAATTCTAATTTCCCTACTCATTAGTGATTCAGAGCATTTTTTCATATGCCTATCATAAGAATTTCTTCCTATAAAAAGACCTCTTTTTTCAACTGGTAAATGACTTTTATTCTTATAAATTTGACTCAGTTTGCCACATATACAATATAATATGAGAAAAATTTATTAATAGTAAACTTTATGCAAGATACTGTACTAAATGCTATATCTTAGAAATGAGACTTAACAGAAAAACTTGATGCAAAGATTTCCCCTGAATTTCCTACTTTTATTCTAACTTTGGCTGCATTTAGTTGTTTTTATTTTTATGTAATTAAAAAGACTCATTTTATCCTTCTGTGAATCTATCATTTGTTTGGTCATGAACACTTCCCTTATCCATAGACCTGACAAGTTATTGTTTCCCCATGCTCCAATAATTTACTTTTGTCATATTTTATGTATAAATCACATACTCATTTAGAGGTTATCTTCAGATAGAATTGTGAAATTGACATGATATTGAATAAGTAAATTAAGTTAAATTGTATTAATACATCGACTTGGCCTGCCCATAAGTAATTACTACTTCTCTGGTTGTTCAAATCTGTCTTCATTTGTATAAAAAGTGCTTTGGAATTGTTTTCATGTAGATCCTGCCTTATATTGTGGCAGACAGACTAGCAAGCATTTTATACTGTTTACAGATATTTTAAAAAGAATTTCTCTATTTTTCCTTCTAGGTTTTGTTGGTAAAATACAGAAAGGCAAATGATTTGTATAGGTCAATTTTTATATTCAGCAACTTGGATGAGATTATTGTTTTAATTTTTTTGTTGACTCTGTAGGGTTGTGTAAGTAAATCATTTTATCATTTGCAAAAAAGTGATATTTATGTTTCCTCTTTGCCTATGCCTATTCCTTTAAAAGGAGTCTTTTTCATGTTATATTGCTATTACTAACATTTCAAGTACAATATTAAATAGAAATAATAAGACTGGACATGTTTATTTCACTCATGATCTTATTAAAAAGGTTTCCAGATGCAGAAAAAGCATTTGATAAAATCCAACATCCATTCCGAATAAAAACAATTGAGAGCATAGGAATAAATGGACTTTTCCTTAAAATAGTCAGGAGCATATATTTGAAACCATCAGTAAGCATCATATGCAATGGGGAAAAACTGGAACCTTTCCCAGTAAGATCTGGAGTGAAGCAAGGTTGCCCACTATCACCATTATTATTTAATATTGTATTAGAAACACTAGCCTCTGCAATAAGAGTAGAGAAAGAGATTAAAGGAATTAGAGTAGGCAATGAGGAAACCAAACTATCACTCTTTGCAGATGATATGACGGTATACATAGAGAACCCCAGAGATTCTACTAAAAAGCTATTAGAAATAATTCCTAATTTTTAGCAAAGTAGCAGGATACAAAATAAATCCCCATAAATCCTCAGCATTTTTATACATCACCAACAAAATCCAACAGCAAGAGATACAAAGAGAAATTCCATTCAAAATAACTGTTGATAGCATAAAATATTTGGGAATCTATCTACCAAAGGGAAGTCAGGAATTATATGAACAAAATTACAAAAAAGTTTCCACACAAATAAAGTCAGACTTAAATAATTGGAAAAATATTAAGTGCTCTTGGATAGGCCGAGCGAATATAATAAAGGTGACAATACTCCCTAAACTAATCTATTTATTTAGTGCGATATCAATCAGACTTCCAAGAAAATATTTTAATGATCTAGAAAAAATAACAACAAAATTCATATGGAACAATAAAGTCGAGAATCTCAAGGGAATTAATGAAAAAAAAAATCAAATGAAGGTGGCCTCGCTGTACCTGATCTAAAATTTTATTATAAAGCAGCAGTCACCAAAACCATTTGGTATTGGCTAAGAAATAGATTAGTTGATCAGTGGAAAAGGTTAGGTTCACAAGACAGAATAGTCAACTATAGCAATCTAGTGTTTGACAAACCCAAAGATCCTAACTTTGGGGATAAGAATTCATTATTTGATAAAAACTGCTGGGATAACTGGAAATTAGTATGGCAGAAATCAGGCATGGACCCACATTTAACACCATATACCAAGATAAGATCAAAATGGGTCCATGACTAGGCATAAAGAACGAGATTATAAATAAATTAGAGGAATATAGGATAGTTTATCTCTCAGACTTGTGGAGGAGAAAGAAATTTGTGACCAAAGATGAACTAGAGACCATCACTGATCACAAAATAGAAAATTTTGATTATATCAAATTAAAAAGCCTTTGTACAAACAAAACTAATGCAAACAAGATTAGAAGGGAAGCAACAAATTGAGAAAACATCTTCACAGTTAAAGGTTCTGATAAAGGCCTCATTTCCAAAATACATAGAGAACTGACTCAAATTTATAAGAAATCGAGCCATTCTCTAATTGATAAATGGTCAAAGGATATGAACAGACAATTTTCAGATGATGAAATTGAAACCAAATCACTATTGATCAGAGAAATGCAAATTAAGACAACTCTGAGATACCACTACACACCTGTCAGATTGGCTAAGATGACAGGAAAAAACAATGATGAATGTTGGAGGGGATGCAGGAAAACTGGGACACTGATGCATTGTTGGTGCAGTTGTGAACGAATCCAACCATTCTGGAGAGCAATCTAGAATTATGCCCAAAAAGTTATCAAACTGTGCATACCCTTTGATCCAGCAGTGTTTCTACTGGGCTTATACCCCAAAGAGATACTAAAGAAGGGAAAGGGACCTGTATGTGCCAAAATGTTTGTGGCAGCCCTGTTTGTAATGGCTGGAAACTGGAAATTGAATGGATGCCCATCAATTGGAGAATGGTTGAGTAAATTGTGGTATATGAATGTTATGGAATATTATTGTTCTGTAAGAAATGACCAGCAGGATGAATACAGAGAAGCTTGGAGAGACTTACATGAACTGATGCTAAGTGAAATGAGCAGAACCAGGAGATCATTATACACTTCGACAACGATATTGTATGAAGGTGTATTCTGATGGAAGTGGATTTCTTTGACAAAGAGACCTAAATGAGTTTCAATGGATAAATGATGGACAGAAACAGCTACACCCAAAGAAAGAACACTGGGAAACAAATATGAACTATTTGCATTTCTGATTTTCTTCCCGAGTTATTTTTACCTTCTGAATCCAATTCTCCCTGTGCAACAGGAGAACTGTTCGGTTCTGCAAACATATATTGTATCTAGGATATACTGCAACATATCTAACATATATAGGACTGCTTGCCATCTAGGGGAGGGGGTGGAGGGAGGGAGGGGAAAAATTGGAACAAAAGCGAGTGCAAGGGATAATGTAAAAAAATTGCCCTGGCATGGATTCTGTCAATATAAAATTATTATAAAAGAAAAGAAAAGAAAAGAAAAGAAAAGAAAAGAAAAGAAAAAGTGTGCCAACAGATTATAAAGTAAAAATAAATATTTTACATAAATAAAAATATTTTAAAGCAAAAAAAAAAGTTTCCAGATTATCCATAATACAAATGTTTGTTGCTCTTGGTTTTTAGTTAGATACTACTTATAATTTTAAGAAAAGCTCCATTAATTCTTCTATATTGGTTCTGAATCCCCCTCTTTCATTTTTGACACTAGTAATTTAGTTTTTCTCTCTTAAAAGTCAAATTAGTCAATGGTTTATCCATTTGATTGCCGATCTCAAAAAAGTTGGCTTCTAGTTTTATTTATTAGTTCCATGAGTTTTTGCTTTCAAATTTGTTTATCTTTAGATTGTTAGGGCTTCTATTTTGGGAGTTTTATCTTTTCTTTTATTTATAAGCATTTAGAGCTATAATTTTCATTTAAGTACTGCTTTGGCAATATCCATCAATTTTGATATGTTATCATAACTTAATGAAATTTATTATTAATGAAATGGTTGATTTTTCTTATGATTTATTCTTTTCCCTACCCACTCTTTAGAATTAAGTTAAATTATTTACTTTCCAATTTACTTTAAGCTTCAAAAACCCATTAATAAATGTAATTGTTAGTAGAGTCTGAAAAAGATGCATTTGTTTTTCTGCATATATGAGGTATTAATGATTAATGGTCAATATCTGTGAAGATGACAAGCACATTTGTATACTCTTTTCTATTTCTATTGAATATTCTCCAGAGGTCTAGAATATCTAACTTTTCTTGGTTATTTTGTGGTTAGATTTTTCTAAGTCTCTGAGGAGCAAACTGAAGAGATTCACTATTATAGTTTTGTCTTCTATTCTCCTATAGCTCATTTAGCTATTGTTTTATAAATTTAGATGCTGTTCTTATTTCAGGTTCAAATTACACATTTGGAGGCATTTATCAAGTAGCCAGCTTTTTCATGTGTATATTTTAGTTCTCATCTGAACAGGGTCATAATATAGAAATAACTTTGGTCCATATTGGATCTCTTTTCTTCTCAACACTTTGTTCACATTTGTCTTTAGATTCTGCTAATTTCAAGTAGGGTTCCTGAAATTGTTTTGAACAGACATAACTTTTCCCTTTCTTTTCCATCTTTTATCAAAGATGAACTAGGGAAGAATTTGACTTTGAAAAGTAAACTTTAATATGAACAGACAATTTTCAGGTGAAGAAATTAAAGCCATTTCTAGTCATATAAGAAAATGCTCTATATTGACTAGAGAAATGCAAATTAAAACAACTCTGAGGTACCACTTCACACCTTCCAGATTGGCTAAGATGACAGGAAAAGATAATTATAAATGTTGTATGGGAAGTGGGAAAACTGGGACACTAATACATTGTTAGTGGAGTTGTGAAAGTGGTTCAATTATTCTGGAGAGCAATTTGGAACTATGCCCAAAGTGCTATGAAACTGTGCATACCCTTTGATCCAACAGTGTCTTTACTGGGTCTTTATTCCAAAGAGATCCTTAAAAAGGGAAAAGAACCCACATATGCAAAAATGTTTGTAACAGCTCATTTGTAGTGGGAAAGAGCTAGAAACTGAGTGGATACCTATCAGCTGAGTGTACAGCTGAATAAGTTTTGGTATATGAATGTAATGGATTATTATTGTTCTGTAAGAATGATTAGCAAGCTGATTTCAGAAACACCTGCAAACTGATACTAAGTGAAATGAGTAGAACCAAGAGAACATTATACACAACAACAGTAAGATTATGTGTCGATCAATTGTGAGGGACTTGGCTATTTTCAACAATAAGGTGATTCAAGCCAACTCCAATGTAATGGAGAGAGCCATCCACATCCAGAGAGAAGAGTATGGTATTTGAAATGCATCACAGCATAATATTTTCACCTTTGTTATTGTTGTTTGCTTGCTTGTTTTTTTTTTTCCCTCATTCCCTCCTCCCCTTTTTGATCTGATTTTTCTTGTGCAGCATGATAAATGTGAAATTATGTGGGTTTGCACATTCAAATATGAATTGTACTTGTTTAACTTGTATTACTTCTTGTCTAGGAGAGGGGAAAGGTGGAGAGAAAGGGAGAAAAATATTGGAACGCAAGTTTTGCAAGGGTGAATGTTGAAGACTATCTTTGCATGTGAAAATAAAAAAAGCTATTATTATTATTTTTAAAATGTTAAACGTTATTAGGGCTTTTAATTTGGTTACTTTCATATCGTCTTTTGTATTTTTTCTTTTTACTGAATTTTAATTTAAATTTCTTCATCTTCCCATATCTTTTTTGGATGAAGCTATAGCATCTATTACTAATGTTTGTGTGATATGTGTGTAAATGGTGTGGAAAAAGTATGTTTACAAATTAATTACATTCCACCCCCTGAACTGTCCAAATCTAATTAAAAGCCCTTTGCCATTAGAATTCTATAACTGCCTAAGACATTAAACCTGTGTTATTATACATATTGTCTTTCTTTTAATACACTACATGTTCACAGACTAGTAGTATATCTATTTGTACAAAAGCATAACTCTGAAGCTAGATTAAAATTATGCTAAGAAAAAATTAGATGCTATATAATGAGACAAACACCTGTATATTTAATAATATATTAAAATTCCTTGTTTGTGGTACTTATTCAAATGTAATTTCCAGATTTATGCCTTTTTATTAGATCTATTTTTCCTCTTTTTCCACTCTGAGTTTATGATCTCTACTTTTACTTCAGCTGAAGCATAATAGATTCTTTTTCATCTCTTATTTTAACTATGTATTTTTCTGGTCCAAGTGTGTTTCTTGTTAACCCCTCCCATTTCTTCCAATCCCTTTCCCTCCTATTTCTCTGCTGGCTAAGATGAATTTTGGTACCCTATTATATGTACATATATTTCCTTCCCTCTTTTAATCAATTCAAATAACAGTAAAACTTTCATGGTCCACCCCATCATTGTCCTTTCTACTGTATAAATTTACCTTTGCATGACTCATTTAAATAATCTAAATTTTTTCCCATTCTTCTCTTTTTCTTCTTTTTCCAACACACTCTTCTTATCTATCTTTAATTCTTCCTTTATGATTATCCAAACATGACAAACAGAACCATAGCCAAGCCCTCTAGATTCCCTGTAAGACACCTGACGATGAACTTCTCTCTCCATATAAGAATGTTAATAGTTTAAGTTTGTTTAATTCCTTATGATTTCTCCTTCATGTTTATTTCTTTATTCTTCTCTTCAATCTCGTATTTGAATGTCAGATTTTCTACTCAGCTTTGGTTCTTTCATCACAAATGATTTAAAGTTGACTTTTTTAATTAAAGATGTGTTTTTTCTCTGTAGGATAATAATTAATTTTGCTGGGTAGGTTATTTTCAATTATATTTCTAAATCATTTGCCTTCTGAAATATCCTATTTTAAGTTTTCAGTGTCCTTGAAATGATTATGATCCAGCATGAAGTCTGTTCACTGCCAAACTACTTGGAATTCTGCAAATTTTTGACCCAGGTTTGGGTCTGTTGACTAGTGCACGAATTTCTGGACTTAATCACTGTTAGCCTGAAGGGAAATTTTGTAGGTGCAGAGCAATGGAAATGATGACTCACCTTTGGTTTAGGAGTCCTGTCTTGGTTATTCCACTGAAGGTTTACATGGGACTAACAGCCATTATTGAATTGCTGTTTAGCTCCTGGGTATAGTCACACAGCTAAGTATAAGAAACTTGTTTCTTGCTCATTATACAGGTAAGTTCCCATTTATTTGTGAACACTCCTAATGATGCTGGATATGTGACCTGGAACTGGCTAATGGGATAAATAGCTGCAAGATAGTGCCCATTTCCACATCTACTGAGAAATCATATTTATCCCTGGGATCTCTTTCTATGCCTCAGTGACTCTTATATTGTGCTTGGTGTCAACTTCCTTTCTGTCTCAGGGCATAGGATGTTCCTAGGTGATGTTGGTGCTGCACTCACTCCTGGCTAATCCCTCCCCAGTGTCTCTAGATTTCTCTCTTCCTTCCTTCCTTCCTAAGACACCCTAGGCTCAAAAAATGGCTCATATTACTTTTTCTTGGCTTTCTCAATTATAACGTGGTCTGGCACATTTGTTAGATTGCTGTGGAAGAGATATTCTAAGTTAGCTAAGCAAAAATGCTTCTTTCACTCCAACCATCTTGAATCGTAATGCAAAATACCATCGTTTTAAAAAGCAAAATTTGTAAGTATGTGAATAAAGTGATTATAATGCTTTGACCTAGAGATGTCACTATTAGGCATATGCTCCAAGGTTTATATGGATTTTCTTTTATTAAAGAAAAAGTTCTTATACTAATGCAGCAATTTTTGTGGCAGCAAAGAACTGGATGCAGATGGAAGCACATACTCATCAAATGGGGAATAGCTAAACTATAGTACATGTAAAAAATGGTCAAAATGATACAATATAAAGAAGGATGAACAACTTACATGAGCTAATGAAAATTAAATAAGTGCATTCAAGGACACAATATACACAATAACTACAACAAGATAAATGGAAAGAATGACAAAGACAAAACAACTGAACCTTCACTGACTCTTCTCTGGATTAATAACTTCCTACCTTAGTCATGATCTGCCTGACTCTGTCCTAATCTCACCAAGCTTCTTCTTCTGCTCCTTGTCTTATTCTTCCCCAACCTATTCAAGCTCATTTATATAAAGTCTTACTTTATTATAATGTAAGATTTTAATTATATTCAAAGCATTTAATACAATATCTGGATAAAAATAAAGCATTTTAAGTCACTGTTTGTATTGCTTTCTGATTCTACTTACTTCACTTTGCATCAATTCATTTAAGTTTTTCCATGCTTCACATACTCACCAAAAATATTCACTAATTTTAATAGCACAATGGCAACACATTGATATACAATAATTTGTTTAAAC
Organism: Antechinus flavipes; assembly: GCF_016432865.1. Lineage (NCBI taxonomy): Eukaryota > Metazoa > Chordata > Mammalia > Dasyuromorphia > Dasyuridae > Antechinus > Antechinus flavipes. Next base: position 501,203,165 of record NC_067399.1, read on the forward strand.
ATTTCTAAATTGATGATCATTTATTTTGCTTCTATTTCTTGGCTACTACAAAAAGTGCTGCTATAAATATTTTGAGTTCATGGGGCCTCTATTTTAAAAATTAAACTTCTTGGAGTTGTATATTTAGCAGTGGAATTTCTGGGTGACAAAAGAGATAGCTCAGTCAAGTTGCTAACAGTTTATAATTCTTATTCTGAAAAAAGTTTGATTATATCCTTTGACAACAAATCTTCTGGGCAATAGATTTTGATCTTATATATTTGTTAATTGTTTATAAGTTTGGGTATCATACCTTTAATAGAGATATTTGAAGCAAAGACTTCTCTACCAACTGCTTCTCTTATTCTAATGGTATTAATTTTGTTCATGCAAAAGTTTTTCAATTTCACATAATACAAGTATCTATTTTGTCTTTTGTAGTTGTCTATCACTTGTATGGTTAAGAATTCAACTCCTACAAATAACTAATACTTTCAGTAAACTTACATTCTATAAAATAAACCTAAAAAAATAAAAAATAAGAACAAAACAACAGCATTTCCACATGGCAATAACAAAATCCACAAAACAATATTAAGAAATGAAGACCCATTTAAAATAACCAAAAAGTGCACAATTAATCTTAGCACCAATCTACAAAACACCCCCCCACACACACACAAAGCTATTCCTTCAAAGAAATAGAAAAAAAATAAAAGACATTTTAAAAAAAGAAATAGAGAATACTCTTCCATCACCACTTAAAATTCAGCTCCATACAATATGCAACTGCACATCCTCTCCAAGTCACATGCCCCCAGCTGATAACCCTACCACCATGGAGGATGTGGATGAGTATAGCAATATGGAGGAGTCTGCCATGTGCTCCAAAATCAATGTAAGCAAGAATCAGCAAGATGACAGTAAAACATTTATTGGAGGATTAAATTGAAATATAAGCAAGAAAGATCTCACTGAATACCTATCAGACTTTGGAGACTACACAATTAAAATAGATATCATAGGAAGACTGAGGTGATTTGGATTTGTGCTTTTTAAAGATGCTGCCAGTATCAAAAATGCCTTGGAAATTAAAGAACACAAGCTGGATGGTAAATTGATAGACCCTCGAAGGGCTAAAGCTTTAAAAGGAAAGGAGCCTCCCCCAAAAGTATTTGTTGATAGACTGAGCCCAGATACATTTAAAGAACAAATCAAATAATATTTTGGAGCATTGGAAGAGATTGAGAATACTGAACTTTCTATGGATAAAATCAAATGAAAGAAAAGGATTTTGTCTTATCATATATAAAGATAAAGAACCAGTAAAGAAATTATTAGAAAATAGATTGATTAGGGTAAATGTGAAATCAAAGTTGCCCAACCCACAGAAGTATACAAGCACCAACAGCTATTACAAAAAGGAGAGGAGGGGATGGTGCTGCAGCTGGCAGATGAGGTGGGACTAGAGGTTGTGGCTGAGGTCAGGGTCAAAATTGGAACCAAGGATTTAATATTTATTATGATCAAAGATATGTAAACTATAAGAGTGCCTATGGTGGTGATCAAAACTATACTGGTTTATATGCAAAAATGTTTGTAGCAACCCTTTTTGTAGTGACAAGAAACTAAAAACTGAGTAGATGTCCATCAGTTGGAGAATGGCTGAATAAGTTATGGTATATCAATGTTATGGAATATTGTTGTTCTGTAAGAAATGAGCAGCAGGATGATTTCAGAAAGGCCTGGAAAGACTTACATGAACAGATGCTAAGATAAGTGAATAGAACCAGGAGATCATTGTACATGGCAACAATAAGATTATATAATGATCAATTCTGATGGATTTGGCTCTTCTCAACAATGAGACAATTCAGGCTAGTTCCAATGATCTTGTGATGATGAGAGCCATCTACACCTAGAGAGAGGACTAAGGAAACTGAGTGGGGATTACAACGTAACATTTTCACTTCTTTTGTTGTTGTTTGCTTGAATTTTATTTTCTTTCTCATTTTTTTCCTTTTTGAGCTGATTCTTCTTTTGCAACAAAATAATTGTATAAATATATATGCCTATATTGGATTTACATATATTTTTACCATGTTTAACATATATTGGCTTACTTGTCATATAGGAGAGAGAGTGGGGAGAAGGGGGAGGAAATTGAAATACAAGATTTTGCAAGGGTCAATGGTTAAAATTATCCTTGCATGTATTTTGAAAACAAAAAGCATCAATTAAAAAAAACTATAATGTAATGGCAGATACAATTATACTGTGTATAACTATCAGAATTATGGATACAGACAGGGATATGCAGACTACTGTGGTCCACATAGCACTAGGTGGTGGTTGTAATGGGCTTAAAAATCTTGAGTTGATACACTGAGATCAAGACAGCCAAGCACTTAAGTCTAACTACCAATTGGACAATACTCTATGGGCATATGCTTGGAAAATGGCCCTTCCCACTATCCTGTGCTGGCTCGATGATTGGCGTATACAGAGGATTGTAGGAGGGACTAGGGGATGGAGTAAGACTAGCCAGAGACACTTTCGTGGTAGATGAGGAAGAAGGCGGTCGTGGAAATTCTGCTTCCATCCAATTCAATCCTATCTCTAAAGACTAAGAATAAAGGCCAAGGACTTTTGCTTATCCTGTCTCTGGCTGATTCTAAGGCATCCAGGTTGCTAACTCAGTCGTCACATTTGGTGCCCAACATGTAGACCAAGGGCCCTAATTTCACTGACAAAGTCTCTGGTGACAAGGAAATAGGGTGAGTATTTTAATAGACAAATAGGAAACTTACTTTGTTAAGGGCTAAACTAATAACCTTTCCTAGCTGAAATGGGGCAGATATTGGGAAAAGATTCTCCCCCAGTCCCAGCCCCACCACCATCCTCAGGGGGCGCTATAGAAAGCATGCTTAAGTTGATCAAGGGACAAGGCTTAATTGTAACTTGGTTGCAAATTGCTACATTCTTGGGTATATTAGAACACTTAAAGGAAGAAGAGATAGAATTAGATAATTGGAAGCTGGTAGGACAGCAGCTATGTGAATACTACAATGATAAAGGTCCTCGTTCAATTTCCAAGGAAACATTCTATACATGCAACATAATACAATTGGCCTTAAAGAATCCTGCAAGTTCTAGAAAAAAGGAAAATTCTAAAAATAGCCAGATGAGGAAGTGTGAGAAAAAAGAGGAAGACAAAGAACAGATTAAAAGTGCTATCACTGGATGGCATGAGGAGTTAAGTGAGGATGAAGGGTGTGGTGATACAACCCGGCCTAAACCAGAACTGGTTCTTGACATGCCCCCATCAAGTTCACCTTCTGGGATGGAAGGAGGAGGAGGAGTGGGAAGGGCAGTGACATCACCAGCACCTCCTCCTCAGCAATCACCCCCTCCTATGACTAGACTGTAAAAGGCAATACTTAAAGCCACAGAAGAAGGGCAGAATTTAGGTGATCTGAAAATAGATATGTATCCTATGATTCAACAGTTTAATTCTTCAGGTCAAAAAAGTAGAAGATACTCTCTTTTTGATATAGAAATCCTCAAAGACCTGAAAAAGGCTTGCACTCTTTATGGGGCTACATCAGCTTATGCTAAGATGTTATTACAGAATTTGGCTTATGAAGTATTAACCCCTAGAGACTGGAAATCTATAGCAAGGACATGCTTAGAATATGGACAAAACTTGTTGTGGCTTTCTGAATATAGTGAGCTCTTCAGGATACAAGCCCAACAAAATAGTCATAGTGGAGTTAATCCTCCAATCACCTATGACCAACTAACAGGTGTAGGTTCTTATGCAGAAATTTCAGTACAGATTAATTACCCCTTAGCAGCATATGAGCAAATTGCTACAGCTGCTATCAAGGCATGGGCTTCTCTCCCCAATAAAAACGACAAGGGTGAAGCCTTCACAAAAATAACACAAGAGTCAAATGAACCCTTTGCTGATATTGTGGGATGTTTGCAGACAGCTGTTGTACAAACTAATGGTAAAAATGCATAACAGACTTTATAAGGCAACTTGCTAAAGAAAATGCTGATGAGATTTGTAGAATTATACTAGGACTGCACAAGGATGCTCCTTTAGAGGAGATCATAAGACGCTGTGTCACAGTGGGCACAAATGCCTTTTATAGCCAGGTTATGAGGCAGACTTCCCAAGATCCCAACATGGGAAGACAGGGTCTCTTTTAGCAAAGGACTTCCAGAGAGACTCTTCAATGCTTTCAATGTGGTAAAGTAGGGCATCTGAAAGCTCAATGTTGGCATAGAGACAGAGTGAGAAAACAGGATGGGAGAACAAGACCCAATACCCCATGTCCAAAATACAACAGAGGCTTCCATTGGGCCTCAGAATGTAGCCTGATTCAGGGAAACGGGATGAGGCCCAGCCCTAGGGCCCAAGGCAAAAAACACTTGGAGCATGATGGCAGTGAATGGTGCACGCAGAGTGTGCCTAGAAGTCCAGTACCCAGATATGACCAATCAGCCAGGAAGCCATCTGATGGGAAAAGGGGATTACACAATCAACCAGTCAAGAAGCAACCTGATAGGAGAAAAGGATTACAATTGGGGAGAATAGAGTTGTATGCAGCTGGGACAACTGAGATACCCTCTGGAGAGGTGAAATCTGTTCCTCTCCAGCCTATGGATCCCTTGCCTCCAGGCACAGTAGGCTTGACCATTTCACCTCCTGAGTATACTTACAAAATAGTGTCCATCCATACACTGAGAGTGGGAAACTGAGGAATGTGTAGATAATATCCCAGTCACTAATTCAGGTACACAATGTGTGACTTATCACCCAGGAGAAGTAGTAGCATCAGGTTTACTGATAAAGAATCCTAATAAGCAATCTGAAGATAGTTGCCCAGATTTTGACTCCAAGCAACAAAATCCAGGAATATACTAGACGGCAACTGTGACAGCTGACTGACCTATGCTCACTATCTATATAAATGGCATACCATTAGAAGGACTGGTAGACACTGGTGCAGATTGTACAGTCATTAGAGGTGCCAACTGGCCCAGTCATTGGCCAAAGATTAAAGCAGACACTTATATGTCTGGTATAGGAGGATCAATAGCAGCTGAAGTTAGTGCTACTCCTTTGAGATGGATATTTGAAGGTAAAACAGGAGTTTTTATTCCTTTTATAGTTGAAAAAAAATCCCCATCAATCTGTGGGGAAGAAACATTTTAAAACAATTAGGATTAAAAATGAGTACTTCGGGTTTTTAGGCAGGGCTGCTGTTGAAGGCCTGCCCACACTTTCACCTTTCCTATCGAAAGGAAACTGATACACCAGTATGGATAGAACAGTGGTTCTTAGGTAGCGATAAAATTCAGGCTTTATTAGGTATAATACAAGAGCAACTTGACCAAGGACACTTACAACCTAAGTTGTAAGTCCTTGGAATTCCCCAGTATTTGTTGTAAGAAAGAAATCTGGAAAATGGAGGATGTTGACTGATTTAAGAAAGGTAAACAAACAGATGGAAACTATGGGAACTCTTCAGCCTCGGCTTCCATCTCCTACTCAAGTGCCTAGAGAATGGCCTCTTTGGGTTATAGACATTAAGGATTATTTCTATTCTATCCCTCTAGATAAGGAGGATATGAAAAGATTTGTCTTTTCAGTGCCCAGCATTAACTTAGCTGAGCCTTATAAAAGATATGGACAGTTTTGCCACAGGGAATGAAAAACAGCCCTACTATGTGTCAAATGTATGTTGCTGCTGCTCTTACTCTAGTAAGAAAAGCATTTCCAAAAGTTATGTTATTACATTACATGGATGATATATTGGGATGTGCACCTGAGGAACAAATGTTAGAAGTATGTCTACAAAAGACCATGGAAACACTAAGGAACTATAAATTGCACATAGCTCCAGAAAAAATTCAAAGACATGCTCCTTTTCAATATTTAGGATATGAAGTATACACTAAGGTGCTTACAATACAAAAACTGTCCTTAAGAACAAAGAAGCTAAATACCTTAAATGACTTTTGGAAATTGATAGGAGATATCCAATGGATGCGTCCAGTGTTAGGCTTGACTACCTATCAATTGCAACCGTTATATGATATTTTAAGGGGAGACAGTGGTTTAAACTCACCACGCCAGCTTACAAAAGAAGCTCAAGAGGTTTTGAGAGAAGTTGAAATGGCTTTATCCAATGTGGTTGAAAGAGTCACTCAAAAACCCTTGGAAATAATAGTTTTTGCTATACAAGAAGAATCACAGCAGTCCTTCATCAAGGAGACAGTGTGATAGAGTGGGTGAGCCTTCCAGCACAACCAGAACAAAGCCTTACTCCTTACCCAGTGCTTGTGGCTAGAATTTTATTAAAGGCCATTAAGAGAGCAGTACAATTATCTGGGATAAGACTGACAAGATTTATACACCTTTTATATTAATACACAAATTAATGTGTGCTGCAAAACCATCTCAGAGTGGCAAATTTTATTAGCCATGGCTCCAAATTTTACACATGGGTCTCCATTAAAGATAACCAGACTATTACATAATTGGCAATGGATTCTTGAAGAAAAGGTTTCTAAAGTTCCTCTTAAAGGATCAACTATCTTTACAGATGCATCCAAACATAATATTTGTGCTGTATACTCTCATGATTTAACTATAAAGAGAGTAGTCAGAACTCCTTTTCAGTCCACTCAGCAGAATGAATTGTATGCAATCATTCTAGCTCTTATTATCCAGGAGATATAAATATAATATCTGATTTAGCCTATTCAGTAGGTGTGGTACAAAGAATTGCCATAGCCCAAATAAAACTTGCACCCTCTAATATATATCAGCTCTTTAAGGAACTTCAAGAGCAAGTGAGAAAGCATCCAGGTAAGATTTATATCTTGCATGCCCATTCGCATAGTGGACTTCCAGGTCCTATTTTTGATGCGTGTGTTAATTCAAAGGCAGATAAATAGCCTTCTAGCTATGTTGGCCAATACTCCTTTATTTCAAGAAGCTCAGGAATCTCATTCTAAATATCATCAGGCTGTTTGAGCTTTATGTTTACAATGTGGAATAACAAGAGAAGAAGCTAGGAGGATAGTAAAAGCCTGTACAGCTTGCCTTCCTTTCCACGCTCCTACACTGCCTCCAAGGAAGAACCCTTGTGGTTTGAGACCCAATGAAGTTTGGCAGATGGACATGACCCATTATATATCTTTTGGTCCCCTGTCTTTTATCCATGTTGTAGTAGACAGTTTTTCAGGATTCACTTTTGCAATACCAGCAGCAAAAGAGACAGCCTGAGTGATCACTGAATTCCTTATCCAAGCATTTGCAATTATGGGTGTGCCACAAGCAATAAAAACAGATAATGGACCTGCATATACTTCTAAACATTTTGCACACTTTTGTGCATAGTATAAGATTTTACACACCACTAGCATACCTTTTAATCCTCAAGGACAGGCAATAGTAGAGAGGAAAAACAGAGACATTAAGACGTTCCTCCAAAAACAAAAGTAAGGGGGAGCCACAGGTAACCCTAGAGAACTGTTAAATCTAGCTCTTTATACTATCAACTTCTTGATTTTTGACAAAGATGCACTGGCTCCGGCAGACAGATTTTATAACACACCGGAAGAGTAGTGTCCAGTGCGAGCAGCTCCACTATCTTTAAATAATTGCCAAGTGATGTGGAGAGACCCAGAAAGTGGTGAATGGAAGGGACCAGATAGGTTAACTGCTTGGGAGAGAGGGTTAGCTTGTATCTCCACAGATGGAGAAGGTATCAGATGGGTGCCAATGAACCATATTCACCTTGTCCATTGGAGCGAGACGGAGCAGACACTTGAAATGAAGGAGAAGACACAAGAAACATCAGTGGTTCTGTTGCTGATGTGCCCACCACTGAAAGAGGCTGGCAGTTATGGCGTTTGACTCATTGACATCAAAAATTATTGGACTTGAAAACCCTAAGGAATCATTGGATTCTCTGAGACACGATAAGATTGTTGTTGGACTTGAAAACCCTCAGGAATCATTGGATTCTCTGAGACATGATAAGACTGATATAGGACTTGAAAACCCTCAGGAATCACTGGATTTTCTGAGAAATGATAAGATTGTTGCAGGACTTCAAAATCTGCTAGAATCATTGGATTCCCTAACACATAAAAAGACTGTTGAAGGACTCCCCAAACTTGCGGGGATCATTGGATTCCCTGACATGTGAAGCAATAGACAATAGATTGGTTTTGGATTATCTCTTGGCTTCTGAAGAAGGTGTACTGTTGTTTACATATTCTCCTTCTAGGACTTCTGGAAATATTTTACAATACCATGTTGATTCATATTCTTTATTATATCACTACTTGCAAGTACAATTCATGTTTGTTACAACACATCGAGCCTGCACTGACTGTGGGAAGAGTCATCACTAATAGCCTGTGCATTATTGCTATGTGCTTGTGTAATACCTCCCATGCTAATGGGTTTGTGCATACCTTTTTCTAATAAGACCCTTCAGCCCAGAAACCCGCTAGCAATCCCCATTTCCCTTTGGTGCTTTTCATCTCCCTTCCTGAGATGTCAGGGAGGGCATGATCATCTCCTTTTTAGTGCTTTTACCTCCCTTCCTGAGAAGTCAGGGATGGCGTGACCACCTGTGTTCTAAAACAAAAGAAACCGGGAGATTTAATGGGCTTGAAACTCTTGAGTCGATGCACTGAGGTTAGGACAGCCAAGTACTTAAGGCTAATTACCGACTGGACAATAATCTATGGGCATATGCTTGGAAAATGGCCCTTCCCACTATCCTGTGCTGGCTCGATGATTAATGTATACAGAGAATTGTAGGAGGGATTGGGAGTGGAGTAAGACTAGCCAGGGTCACTTTGGCGGTAGAAGAGGAAGAAGGAAGGTGGCGGAGATTCTGCTTCCATTCAATTTAATCCTATCTCTAAAGACCAAGAATAAAGACTAAGGACTTTTGGTTATCCTGACTCTGACTGATTCTAAGGTATCCAGAGTGCTAATGTGGTTATCACAGGTGGTAATCATGAAAACAATTGGCAAACATATAAAAGGAGGACTTGGAAAAAACAGATGCAGATGCTTTACAGCAGCTTACCTTGCAGGATGATGACAATGAATGGAGAGTAGTCTTCTATTGATCTGAACTGACTATGTTGTTTTAGAGTTTTAGGGTACATGACACAACTGTGTCCAATTGTATACAGTGACTGATTTTGTTTTCTTGTTTTTGTTTTGTCCTTTGCCATCTGTTATGACAGGTATGGATTTGTGCTTATTTAAATTTTATTTGTATAATTTCACATTAAATGATTCTCAAAAATAAATTATTTATGATTGTTAAAAAAAAAAGTAAAGAAAGAATAACAAATTAATTGGAGGAATATTCAATGCTTGTGTCTAGTACATGGATAATTTTTTCTTTATTTGGCAATCAACTCATTAACAGGAAAGGTGTTTTGTTTTGTTTTTATGAGATTATTAAGATATATGAGGTCATTCTTATATATTTTTCACATGTGGTACCAAAATACTTCTCCTTTTTTCTTAGTGATAATACATACAATAAATATATTTCCCAAATTCACAGTGGTATTACTGAATTTAAATTCTGCAATTTAAAGTAATAACAACAAAGGAGAAACATCACAAATAATGTACTTTCTGTGGGATGTGAAAGTAGAATTTTGGGCAGAACTGATTCAAGATAATGACAAATAGTGACAAAGATTATTAAGGAAGTGAAAGAAAAAATATGACAGTATACCTTTTCAACATCTGCTTTCGTAACATTAATGTCAGCATCCATTTTTTCAAAATACTGTTGTGCTCTGTCAGCTTCTTTGCAATCTCTCTCAAATCGTCGTTTACTCTAAAAGCCAAAAAGAAAAGTGCACAATTATGAAACCATTACGAAGAAGCAAAATAAATTACTTAAAATTAAGCTCAATAATGAGCACCTATGTCTAAAATAATTTGCTGAAATCAGTGTCATATACTTTCACTTAAAATGTGCATATATTTATTTCAGTAACAAACAGGACAAATACTTGTTAAGAAAATATAATATTCATTGTACTCCTTTAGGACTCACCTTATCTTAGAACTATTTTAGAAGAAAATTTCATTAAAGTTGCTTTGAAAGAGTCGATAAATATATATTTTAAAGAAGGTTTCACTTACTGATTCAAGTTGTTTCCAGCAAGTTTCAATGTGCTGTTGTGCCTTCCGACCATCATGGAAATGCTAGAAGGAGAAGAAATATAAATATGAAAAAATTTCTCACACATGAAAATAAACTTATGGTTAAAATAAATTTAAGAATTCAAAATGAGAAAAATAAAAACATAGTAAAGTGGATTAAGGATATTTGTTGAAGAAGACATGTTTCAGAATTTCCAGTCCAACTATATACATGGTTGGATTTAGCTGAAATGCTAAACTTTTTAAAATTTCCTTTCTGATTCTTTGTTATATAAGATAACTCTCTGAGTGGGGGAGAAAGTACTGGAAAATGAAGGCAATACAAAAATAAGTTACCAACAAAAAGTTTGAAAAATTTTCATTCCAAAAAATAAGAATATATTTTATAAGTTATTTATACATTTGTAAAATACAAATAAAATATAAACATTTAAATAAAAATTAATTTAGATTTTTTATTTATAAAAATTCTTTATGTTATTAGTTCAATTTGAGGACTGAATCTCACAAAGTTGGAGGTCTATTACGATCCTATCAGTTGTCAAGACAATTATATATCACAGAAAAATTAAAAAATGCAAAGCCATCTCCAAAGTTTAGCAACAACTATATTGTAATCATCTTGTCCAATGATACTAAGATAAACAGTACAGTCAGTACTAGCTGAAGATTTATAATACCTAATGTGAAAATTATTTAATACTTTTCACCTTAATAATCTTTTTTTTTTTTTTTTAAATAAAACACCCTTTCTATTAGAATTGACTGCCAAATAAAACAAGAATTTCCCAGGCACTAATACAAGCATTGAATATTCCCTTCAGTTAATTTGTTATTCTTAATTTTTTAAAACAATCACAAGTAATTTATTTTTGAGAAGTATAAAAATAAATCCTCCAGATATAAATTCAAAAGGATAAGATAGTTTTTCAGAATAACAGAAAAAATTCCCCTGACTTTCTAAAGCCTGAAGAATTTCTACACAATGGTAAAAATAGGTGAAGCAAAAGCACACTTCCTGTCATTTGAGAGTCATTTTATTGTAAGGTAAGCACAGCATAGTAATTTTACCAACTAGAGTATGGTAACAGCTTTACCAAAAAACAAACAAATAAACAAACAAACAAAAAAACACTATAAAGCTTTCTTTTTTTATTTTAATTTTTCACTTAACAGTATCTTTTTTTCAATTACACAAGTAAAGACAGTTTTCAACATTTACTTATTAGAAGATTCTGAGTTCCAAAATTTTTTCTCCCTCCCTTCTTCTCCTCTACTTCCCAAAGATGGCAATCTGACTTAGTAAACCATAAACTTTTTATTAATTTAAACATATTATTTGTAAAAGCTCTGCTTCCTCACAATGCCTGATTTTAAGAGTATTCTTGCATTTGTGATATTACTTACTTACAATTAGAAGTCAATGAAAATTATATCCCACAGCATTAAAACTTGACAATGTGATTTTTGAGGTGTTAATTATGATCTCTGATAATTTTGTAGAACAGTAAAGGAAAAAAGAGAAGAAATTGTTAAATGTTGTCCTGATGTGTAAAAAGATGAAAGAAGTGGATTGATCAAACTCTAAGTCAGTGATTTAGACTTTTTTTTACTAGCAAAATTCTTAAATTCATGAGACATTAATACATTGCTGGTGGAGTTGTGAACTGATTCAACCATTCTGAAGAACAATTTGGAACTATGCTCAAAAGGCTATCAAACTGTGCATACCCTTTGATCCAGCAGTGTCTTTACTGGACCTGTATCGCAAGGAGATTAAAAAAAAAAAAAAAAGGGAAAAGGACCCACATGTGCAAAAATATTTGTAGCAGCCCTTTTTGTTGTGGCAAAGAACTGAAATTGAGTAGATACCCAGCAGGAATGGCTGAATAAGTTATGGCATATGAATGTAATGGAATATTTTTATTCTATAAGAAACAATCAGCAAGATGATTTCAGAAAGGTCTGGAGAGACATATGAATTGATGATAAGTGAAGTGAGTGGAAGCAAAAGAATATTGTATATAGCAACAACAAGATTATGTAATGATCAACTGTGATGACTTGGCTCTTTTCAACAATAAGATGATTCAGGCCAATTCCTGTGATGACCGCATATTTAAAATCAGCCGGAGTCAAGAATTCAGGTTAAAGGAAAAATCTTCAATCTTTATTGAAGTGAAGAGGTGAAAAAGGACTGCGATAGCAATATGGGCAAATAAGATTGCAAAAGCAATATGGGCAGCTGCGACAGGAAGCCAGCTAGCAGAGAGAGATCTGAGCTGAAGGGCCGTGGCAAAGGCAATGTGAGCAGCTGTGTCAAGACGTCAGCCAGCAGTCTCTCCTTCCGCTTCCCTTTCCACTCCCTTGCCTCCACCCACCAAAAACGTCATTTCCTATACAACACATCAGGATTTGCACAAAGAGTGGGTGGGGGCCAATCTTTCTCCAAGCATATATATTAATAGAGTATGATCCAATTACTATTTAGCCTCATGTGCTTGGGACCTCAGTGTATCAACTCTAGCCTCAGCCCATTACAAATTTCAAAAGACTTGGAAGTGAAAGAACCAATGTGCTATCTCCATCCAGAGAGATGACTATGGAGGTTGAATGTGGATCACAACACAGTATTTTTACCTTTTTTGTTGTTGTTTGCTTGCTTGTTTTTTTTTTTCTTTCCCATTTCCCCCCTTTTTGATCTGATTTTTCTTGTGTGGCATGATAAATGTAAAAATATATTTAGAAGAATTGTACATGTTTAAGACTGCTTGCTGTCTAAGGGAGGAGAGAGGTGGTGAAGGAGGGAGAAAATCTTGGAACACAAGATTTTACAGGGGTGAATGTTGAAAACTATCTTTGCACATATTTTGAAAAATAAGCTTTTTATTATATTATTATATTATAAAAAAGGACAGTTTACAAGCACTTAATAAGTGTAAAAATGGTCATTAATAGCTAACACAGGTTCAACAAAAATTGAACATATGACAGTATTTCCTTTTGGATACTGTTACAAAAGTGGAAGATCTAAGGAGAGCCTTTTTTTTAATAACAAAGAAATATATATATATATGTGTGTACATACACACACACACACACACACACACACACACCCTCACCTAAAGGATAACATCTGCAATGAGGAAATGCCATAAATTATTCCAATAAATACGAGGAAGAGGAAAACAGGGACAAGGAACAAAGCTGCCCCCTCTTTCCACTGTTATTCGACAAAATTCTGGAAATGCTAGTAATAGGAAATAATATATAAATTAACACATAAACTGAAAAAGAGAGAGAAAAAATCATCTCTGTTTGTAGATAACAAAATAATTATCATAGAAGAGCATGGAGAATACAGAAATTCAAACAATAGATTTAAGCAATGTGACAAGAAACTAAATAAATATTGGTATTTCTATGCCATGTTGAGAAAAAAATCTAGAAAAATATAAAAGAAAAGAAAATTCCATTAGAAAGAACTACCAAAACAATAAAATGTTTGTCTTTCAATTTACTGAGCCACAAACAAGACATTTAATAAATCAATTGACAGAATACTTTAAATAAATAAAGTATTAAATAACATAATAAAAATGAGAATATTGTTTTACAGATTTGGTCTATACCACACTAATTAACTACTAGTTATTTTATAGAACTTGCCAAAATATTGGGGAAAAAATGATAAAATTCATTTAGAGGTATACAAAAACCTACAATATCAAGGGAAATAATGAAAATGAAGTAGAAATGAAAAGAGAACAATAATTTGAAAATTCATATTATAAAAGTTTAATTATCAAAATTGTGTGACACATAAAAAAAAAAAGGAAAGTGATCACTGAAACAAATTAAATAAGTAATCAAATGAGATAATATTTCTAAAACACTTAGCATAGTTCCCAGCACAAAGTAGGCACTTGAGAAATGCTTATTCCAATCTTCCAATGTTTTAAAAAATATTTTGGGGGCAACTAGATGGTGCAGTGGATAGACTACTGACCCTGAAGTCAGGAGGACCTGAGTTCAAATCTAGCCTCAGACACTTATTAGTGTGTGGCCCTGGGCAAGTCACTTAACCCAATTGCCTCCAAAAAAAATATCCTGACAAAATTTTTAAAGTGCACAATAAGTTTTTATTATTGATTTGCATTTATTAGTATTTTTCCATTACTTTTTTAAGTTTCGAGAATCAATAAAATAAAAAAAAAAATCAAGTCCTGATCTGTAATGTTTACCAATTTCCAGTTTAAATATTCACACTGAAAAGTTAATAGCTAGTACATGCTGGTTCCTTCCTATCACTGGAAGCATGCCCTATTTCATTAGAATTGCTGAAAAATCCAGAAAACATTTTGGCAAAAAACAAAAAAGATTTAAAACAGCACTGCCAACTACAACGAGTTCAAAAGGAACTCGTTAGCTGTTAGCTGAACTTGAGTATAAAAGATATTTCATAATCTTACTACTGATTGTCATGAGCCCTTTGACCTAATCTATTTCCAGCTTGGGTCAGTTAGCCCTTCCTTAAGCAGTTTGGTGTCCCCTTGCTTCTAAGAACTCATATACTGGTGCTGGACTTCATGGAAACACTCAATCAGCTTAGCTTTGCTGCATTATTCAAAACATTAAAGCACAGATGATCCACTAGTCTCAGACACCTGAAAGCAAGGATTACATCTGCCTGGATGGAAACATTGTAAAGAAAAACAACTTTGAAAAACTTGAGCATTACAATCAGTGATGAAACAAGTGACCTACCTCATGACAGAGATAAAATACACAGACCTGGTGCAAAGACATATATTTTTGAAGATCTCTGTGGATTCATTATTTTCGACTATGCATATTATAAGGGCTATTGAGTTTTTCCCCATTTGTTTTTAATGCAAGTGAGGTATGAGGAAATAAGCAAGATTAGCAAGAGTGATGACAAAAATAAAGCCACTGAAACATTTTTTTAATGCACGGAAGAAAACAGAAGTTTAAAAGGAAGCATAGATAAGCAGAACCGTTTTGACAGTAATAGAATTTTTTTGTTGTTGTTATTGTTGCTTTTCCTTCATTCTCAAAGAGGACCATGATATTAGGGAGGTGATGCCACAAAAAGCAAGTAAGTTGGATTTAGGTGAGGGAGGACTGTGTAAAGCCACCAGTCTCACTTCCTTCTCCAGAGTCATCTGGATCCAGTGGCAAGGTATAGATCAAGAAAACTAGAGATGGCGCTGGAGACAGTGGGAGGCACCTTGCCTTTTCAAGCTAGGATCTTTTAATAGGTTTCAATCTGACTGAGGCAACACACCCATTCATCCAACTTAGAACAACCTCAGTGAGTAAAGCTGTCCTGCAGATTCAACTTAACTGGTTAGTTGGGCAACACAATTCTTTCTTTGTTTCTTTTTTTTTTTTAATATTTTATTTTATTTTATTTAATAATAACTTTATATTGACAGAATCCATGCCAGGGTAATTTTTTTTACAACATTATCCCTTGCACTCGTTTCTGTTCCAATTTTTCTCCTCCCTCTTTCCACCCCCTCCCCTAGATGGCAAGCAGTCCTATATATGTTTAGATATGTTGCAGTATATCCTAGATACAATATATGTTTGCAGAACCAAACAGTTCTCTTCTTGCACAGGGAGAATTGGATTCAGAAGGTAAAAATAACCTGGGAAGAAAAACAAAAATGCAGATAGTTCACATTCGTTTCCCAGTGTTCTTTCTTTGGGTGTAGCTGCTTCTGTCCATCATTTAGCAATTGAAACTGAGTTAGATCTCTTTGTCAAAGAAATCTACTTCCATCAGAATACATCCTCATACAATATCGTTGTCGAAGTGTATAATGATCTCCTGGTTCTGCTCATTTCACTTAGCATCAGTTCATGTAAGTCTCTCCAAGCCCTTCTGTATTCATCCTGCTGGTCATTTCTTACAGAACAATAATATTCCATAACATTTATATACCACAATTTACCCAGCCATTCTCCAATTGATGGGCATCCATTCAATTTCCAATTTCTAACCATTACAAACAAGGCTGCCACAAACATTTTGGCACATACAGGTCCCTTTCCCTTCTTTAGTATTTCTTTGGGATATAAGCCCAATAGAAACACTGCTGGATAAAAGGGTATGCACAGTTTGATAACTTTTTGGGCATAATTCCAGACTTTCTTTTTTTCTTTGGTTTTTTTCTACATACCATTATGAGTTGGTGCTCTGCCAAAAGGAATATAACTATTTTTTGATTCCTGAAACCTCCCAAGATATCTTGAGATTTACTTTTAAGATTTCTTTCTTAAAGACCATGCCTTTAACTCAAATCACTTGCGATCTCATTGACTGCTTAACAACAGGTCCAATATCATGCCCTACTTGGTCACAGTTTGTGCCCAGATTGACTTAAAATGAATGTAAATAGCAATTGTTTCTGTTCTGGCTGGAAACCCAGAGGGTCTTCCCCTCCCAGATTGGATTTTTTTTTTAACTGGGTAAAAAAGACCATTCTAAGTTCCAAATATTACCTATTCTTAATCGAAAAATGAGTGTGGTCTGAGTTAAACTGAAATCAGTTAAAAGACCTTACTTTATATCCATACCCAGAAAAAGAACTGATTGTGTCTGAATAGAGCCTGAAGCATATTTTTTCTTTCTTTTTTCTTAAGGGTTGTTTTTTTTTTGGGGGGGAGGGAGGAATCTATGTTTTCTTTTGTAACATGACTTTTATGTAAATACTTTACACAACTTCACATGAGCCTTCTCAATGTGGAAGGATGTGGGGAGGAAGGGGGAGAATCTGAAACTCAAAACTTTAAAGACAAATGTAAAAAAAATTGTTTTACATGTAACTGGGGGAAATATATATGTATATTTATAATACATATATATGTATGTATGTATGCATATATGGGGAGAGACAGACAGACAGACATAGACAGACAGAACTTAGCTTAAAAAGTCTCCCATTGCATCCAGAGCCATCTCCAGTTATCCTGATCTATATCTTGCCACTGGATCCACATGGCTCTGGAGGAGAAAGTGAGACTGATGACTTTACACTGTCTACCCTTACTTATTTGCATGTCATGGCGTCACCTCTCTGATATCATGGTCCTCTTTGAGAACAAAGGATAAACAACTGCTATGAGTAGAGCTGCCCCACTGGAGACCAACTGAACTGGTCAATTGGGCAATAGAACCTTTTCTGCTTCTTGTCTATTTCTCCCTCCCCCTCAATACTCTTACCTGTAAGAGCTCTGCCCAAAGAACTGATTTTATACATTATTTTTTTTATTATATGCATGGGTAATTTTTCAACATTGACATTTGCAAAAATTTCTGTTCCAACTTTTCCCTTCCTTCCCTCCACCCCCTCCCTTGGATGGCAGATAGTCCCATACATATTAAATATGTTAAAGTATATTATATATTATTTTAAAAGCAAGTAGTATGAAATGGAAATTTATGATTTCATACAAAACACTCATATTCTAATGTGTCTATGGAAATGCTCAATTTTTTGCGCTTTAATTTTAGAATAAAAGAAAATAAAGAGAGATAAACCAAACACATTTTTAATGAGATTAAACTAATTCAATTTAGAAAAAGATGCAATTTTGTTTTTTAAAAGTGAACAAAATAGGGGCAGCTAGGTGGCACAGTGGATAGAGCACCAGTCCTGAAGTCAGGAGGACCTGAGTTCAAATTTGATTTCAGACACTTAACACTTCCTAGCTATGTGACACTGGGCAAGTCACTGAACCCCAATTGGCTCAGCAAAAAAAAAAAAAAAAAGTGACAAAAATAAGAATGTCCATTTTTACCACAATTATTCAAAAATGTACTAGAAATGCTAGCTATGGCAGTAAGACAAGAAAAAGAAATCAAAGAACAATAAGCAACAAAAAACCAAAGCTATCATTCTTTGCAGACAATATGATGATATACTTAAAGAATCTTGGAGAATTAACTTAAAATACTAGTTTAAGTAATTAACAACTTTAACAAAGTTGCAGTTTACAAAATGAAAACACATAGATCATCAGCATTTCTATAATTACCAACACAGTCCAGCAAGAAGAGACAAAGAGAAATTCTATCTAAAAAAACTACAAACAATATAAGATACCTGGGAGTCTATCTGCCAATACAAATTCAAGAACTATAAGAACATTCAATTACAAAATACTTTCCAAATAAAGTCAGATCTAAACAAATGAAGAAATATTAATTATTCAGAAATTGATGATCATCATCATATTGCTAATCTGACCCTGCCAAGCCTCAATCTTAGATTATTCCCACCATCTACTGTGGATTTTGCTTCTACCCACACAGGAACTTAATAAAGCTGAAAAAACGTGAAAACTGTGTTCATTAGATCCACTACAAATTTATATCACATAACTCCAACTGGATCTTCACAATGGCAAAGCAGTCCTTTTAAATGTCCCAAGTAATTCATTAACCCCCTCACCAGAGTAGTTCTTGCAATCTTTCTATATACTACCCTCTACTCCAGAGATCCCATTGAATCTCTTTTGCTGGATTCGTTCACCTAGGTCATGTCTACTAAAGATGGGTATCCCCCAGGGTCTCAAAGGCTCTCTCCTGGGTCCTCCTATCTTTTCAGAATTTATTATTTTATTATTTAATCTCACCAACTTCATGTTTCTATCTGCTAATGATTCTCAGATCTACTTATTCAGCTCTAATCTTTTTCCTAACTTCCAATCTCACATCTTCAAGTACTTTTTTGGACAACTCAAATTAGATGATCCATTTGAGTTACCTTAAATGCAACATATCTATTTTTTTTCCTTTTTTTTTTTTAATTCTTTAAATAACTTTTTATTGATAGAACCCATGCCAGGGTAATTTTTTACAGCATTATCACTTGTACTCACTTCTGTTCTGATTTTTCCCCTCCCTCCCTCCACCCCCTCCCCCAGATGGCAAGCAGTCCTTTACATGTTGAATAGGTTACAGTATATCCTAGATACAATATATGTGTGCAGAACCGAACAGTTTTCTTGTTGCACAGGGAGAATTGGATTCAGAAGGTATAAATAACCCGGGAAGAAAAACAAAAATGCAAGCAATTTATATTCATTTCCCAGTGTTCTTTCTTTGGGTGTAGCTGCTTCTGTCCATCCTTGATCAATTGAAATTGAATTAGCTCTCTTTATCGAAGAGATCCACTTCCATCAGAATACATCCTCAAACAGTATTGTTGTTGAGATATATAATGATCTCCTGGTTCTGCTCATTTCACTTAGCATCAATTCATGTAAGTCTCGCCAGTCCCCTCTGTATTCATCCTGCTGGTCATTCCTTACAGAACAATAATATTCCATAACATTCATATACCACAATTTACTCAACCATTCTCCAATTGATGGGCATCCATTCATTTTCCAGCTTCTAGCCACTACAAACAGGGCTGCCACAAACATTTTGGTACATACAGGTCCCTTTCCCTTCTTTAGTACTTCTTTGGGGTATAAGCCCAGTAGAAACACTGCTGGATCAAAGGGTATGCACAGTTTGATAACTTTTTGAGCATAGATCCAAATTGCTCTCTAGAATGGCTGGATGTGTTCACAATTCCACCAAACTGTTTTCCCACATCCCCTCCAATATTCCTCATTATCTTTCCCTGTCACTCTAGCCAATCTGACAGGTGTGTAGTGGTATCTCAGAGTTGTCTTAATTTGCATTTCTCTGATTAATAATGATTTGGAGCATATTTTCATATGTCTATAAATAGTTTCAATTTCTTCATCTGAGAATTGTCTGTTCATATCCTTAAATGCAACATATTTAAAACTGAAGTCATTATCTTCCTATTTCCAAATTCCCCATTCTCAATTCATAACTTTTCCATTACGATTAAGAGCAAGACTATCCTTGCAGCCACTCCATCACACAATATTTCATCATTATTCTTGATTCCTCACTCTCTTACCTTGTAATATACAATTCATAAGCTGAGTGTTGTTGCTTTTACCTTAACAACTATTGAATATATATCCTTTCCTCTGACACTGCCACTACTCTGGTTCAGACCTTTATCATGGTCACACCTGGATTTTTGCGATAGCTAGCTACTTAGTCTCCCTGACACAGGTCTCTCTCAATCTAGTACATCCTCCACTCAACTGCCAAATGAACTTAAAATAGGAAGCTAATCATGACAACTCCTGCACACACTCAATAAACTCCAATGGCTCCCTTTCACCTCACTCAAATACAAAATTCTCTGTGTTGCATTCAAAGTCTTTCACAACGTAGCCCCCTCCTACTTTTCCAGTCTTCTTAAAACTTACTCCTCTCAATATATTTTATTCACATAAAATATTCCATCTCCAGACACTATCTGGAATTCTCTTTTTTATCTCTACTTCCTGGATATCCCTGGAAGATAAGACTTCAAGTCTTAGCTAAAAAAAACTTTCTACAAGAAACTTTTTGTGATTCTCATTAAGATTAGTGCCTTCCCCCTATTTATTATCCCCAATTTATCCTGCACATATCTTGTTTTAAAATATTTGTTTTCATGATGTTTCTCCCATTACTGTTACATCCTTGAAGCAGAGATGATTTCTTGCTTTTCTTTGTATCCCTAGCACTTAATATAGTGTCTGGCATATAATAAGTATTTAACAAATATTCTTTGATCTATAGATTCTACTGCTAGGTATATCCCTCAAGGAAATCAATGAAAGGCCTCAAATAAACTAAAATATTTATTACTAATTTTTTGTAGTTGTCAAAAATTGAATGCCCATTTATTAGAGAGTGACTAAGTAAATTAGGACACATGAACAGAATCGAATATTACTATGAAATGAATATATTGAAGCATGTATAGAAAATGAAGTAAGCAATATACACAACATCAACAACAATAGAAACAAAGAAAAGCAGTAATACAACAATAAAAATGGAATGATAAAATTATAATGAAAAAAGTTTGTCCTTAAAGAACTGAAGAGAATACATCTCTCTACTTTCTTTGTAGAGATGAGAGATCAAAGGCATGGATCCCTTCTTTTTTTTTTTTTAAAAATTTTATTTTATTTAGTAATAACTTTGTATTGACAGAATCCATGCCAGGATAATTTTTACACGACATTATCCCTTGCAATCACTTATGTTTCGTTTTTTCCCCTCCCTCCCTCCTCCCCCCCCCAAGATGGCAAGCAGTCCTATATATGTTAAATATGTTGCAGTATATCCTAGATACAATACATATTTGCAGAACCTAACAGTTCTCCCGCTGCACAGGGAGAATTGGATTCAGAAGGTAAAAATAACTCGGGAAGAAAATCAAAAATGCAAATAGTTCACATTCATTTCCCAGTATTCCTTCTTTGGGTGTAGCTGTTTCTGTCCATCATTTCTCCAATGAAACTCAGTTAAGTCTCTTTGTCAGAGAAATCCACTTCCATCAGAATACATCCTCATACAATATCGTTGTCGAAGTGTATAATGATCTCCTGGTTCTGCTCATCTCACTTAGCATCAGTCCATGTAGGTCTCTCCAAGCCTCTCTGTATTCATCCTGCTGGTCATTCCTTACAGAGCAATAATATTCCATAACATTCATATACCACAATTTATCCAGCCATTCTCCAATTGATGGGCATCCATTCATTTTCCAGTTTCTAGCCACTACAAACAGGGCTGCTACAAACATTTTGGCACATACAGGTCCCCTTCCCTTTTTTAGTATCTCTTTGGGGTATAAGCCCAATAGAAACACTGCTGGATCAAAGAGTATGCACAGTTTGATAACTTTTTGGGCATAATTCCAGATCACTCTCCAGAATGGCTGGATTCGTTCACAACTCCACCAACAATGCATCAGTGTCCCAGTTTTCCCGCATCCCTTCCAACATTCATCATTATTTTTTCTTGTCATCTTAGCCAATCTGACAGGTGTGTAGTGATATCTCAGAGTTGTCTTAATTTGCATTTCTCTGATCAAAAGTGATTTGGAACACTCTTTCATGTGAGTGGTAATAGTTTCAATTTCTTCATCTGAAAATTGTCTGTTCATATCCTTTGACCATTTATCAATTGGAGAATGGCTTGATTTTTTATAAATTTGAGTCAGTTCTCTATATATTTTGGAAATGAGGCCTTTATCAGAACCTTTAATTGTAAAGATGTTTTCCCAGTTTGTTACTTCCCTACTAATCTTGTTTGCATTCGTTCTGTTTGTACAAAGGCTTTTTAATTTGATATAATCAAAATTTTCTATTTTGTGATCGGTAATGGTCTCTAGTTCATCTTTGGTCACAAATTTCTTTCTCCTCCACAAGTCTGAGAGATAAACTATCCTATGTTCCTCTAATTTATTTATAATCTCGTTCTTTATGCCTAGGTCACGGACCCATTTTGATCTTATCTTGGTATGTGGTGTTAAGTGTGGGTCCTTGCCTAATTTCTGCCATACTAATTTCATGGATCCCTTCTTGCCTTCAACAATACTTCTTACAGTGTCAAACTTTGAATATGATAACTAGCTTTAATGTTCTTCATTTTCTTCATAATAAGGGATAGCCTTCTCAGGATAAGAGAGGAAAAACACAGTGGGAAATAAAAGTGATGTAAAAACAAAAGAAATCAATTACTTAAAAATTATATTCAAAAAAGTGACAAATGTCAAATCCTTTGACATAAAGATCACAATACCAGATATATACCCCATGAACATCTAAGACAGAAAATAAAATAAGATCTTATATACTCCAAAACATTCATAGTAGCACTTTTTGTGGTAGCAAAAAGCAGGAAACAAAACATATCCGTCAATAGGAGGAATAGTTAAACAAACTGTGGTACATGAAAAAACTGAAAATACAACAATGAAATCCAAAACAGAACATTCTAATTTTAATGATCAAATTTGTCCATAAATTCATAAAAAGAAAAAAGAAAATTGAAGAAGAAATAGGAAAATGAAACTCCTTCCCTTCTTTACAGAGATGGTTTTATGGGATTAGAACATTAATCAACTTAGCTTATTAAGATTATGTATATTATCATAATAAGCTAAGTTGATTAATTAGCCTATACTGCACTTCCCCTGCTTTTCTGTTGTTGCTATTTTGTTGCTCTTGTTTCATGAACTTCTTCACTGAGTGGCAGGATTTTAGAAAAAAAAAAAAAAGATATTTGGAAATGAAGTTAAAAATAGATAAGCACAAAAATCTTTAAATGAAGTCTACTGTAAAACTACATTATATAGGTATATGGAATGCTTTAAAATGAGTACTTTCAAAAGAATTAATTTGTAAGTCACCAGTGTTGTGCTGAGTGGTATGACTTCTTTCAGGAGAGTGTTTTGAGAACTAGAACCAAATTCTGGTTCTCCTTCTAGATTTTTAAGTTACTGTACCTTGATCATTAGGTAATATGCCAATCACATTGGATTGAGTTTGATTAAAAGAGATCCTAATCATCAGAGGTTAGGGTTTGACTACATAATTTATCATGAACGCTTTTAGTCCTTGATCCTAATACATTTCTCTCTCCTAAAAGAATAGGTAATCATAGCAAATGAAATTTCATTTCTATCAAAGAATGAATATAGAAGTAAAATATATATGAAAAGATATGAAATCATTTCTAGATTTTCTACATTACAATTTGTCCAGTGCATGCATAAATTGATTATATCAAGTAACATTAGTGCAAGTAATTTGGCTTTCTGCTAAAGTTGTTTAATTAAATGTTTCACATTAAAATACTTTGCATTTTTTCATATTAATTTTTTTTTATATTTGTCTTGTAAATATTTAAATGTGTACTTTCTTTCCTGTTAGAGTTGAAAATTTGCCAAAACTTGTTAAAATTAGAGTTACAAATAGGGAATGTTTCATTCACTGAATCTCTCTCCAGTGCCCAGTACAGTCCCTGGCAGATTATTTCATAAATATTTATTTATTAATAAAACATAATAAGTATGTTTTTGAAATTCTGTGTGGACCAACTCATTCATGTTTGCATTAAAATGTGGTGAATCTGTAGACTATATTAAATTTGGTAAATTTATTGCATTTTTAACAGTGCCCTGGACAGTTCTGTAACAAATATGCTGCTTGGCTAATATTTCACTTGCAAATTATTATTTGCCATTGTTAAGTATTGTACATTTTAGAAATTAATTATTATTCATAAAATTATTAATTTTATGTTTTAAATTAAGGGCTGAAGAAAGATTAACAATATCTGTCAAAATCTATTTTAAATTCTAGTTGCCAAAAATCACTGATCACTGATTTTATCCAATGTAAAAAAAAAAAAAAGTTCAGTGTTTGGCCGACTAAAAAAAGCACCAAGTCATTATAGGATAAAATTAAGATCACATATTGCTGCTCCCAACTCTATCAGTATGTCATAATGACTAAAAATTGAAATAAAAAAATGACTAATGAAGATTTTAAGAACCTGCTTTTTAAATTTGTCTCTTTTAACACTAGGTTCTGCTTCTGGATTTATTTGTCAAAATACCCTCTCATTTTCAACTAACACTTGTCATATTTAGAATATATCATAATCATAGAAGAAACATGGGATGGCAATAAGAACTTTTATTTTTGAATTAAATGATTTAGGTTCTCTCCTACTTGCTACCTGTATGATACTGTTTTTGTAAGTCAAATATTAACTTCTATGGGACTCTCATTTCCCCATCTATAAAATTAGAGCACTCATTTTTCTAGTCCTTTAGGATTTTAATGTCAGAATTAATTATAGCTTTCAAAACAATCCATTTAATCTAGTTTTTTTTTTTTAATTACAAAAAGAACAATGGGCCTGCAAATGTAATAATGTCTGATTAGTAATTCTTAAATTCAATCATTTGGGTACTGTAGAAAGTATTCAACTTTATAGTTGGAGAAAGAGAAGCAAAAATAAGTTTAAATTGCCTACTCAATGATATACAATAATGAAATTCTGAAGTCAAATGGAATTTCATTCTTCTTATCCTTCCCTTATTTCCTCTTGAACATATAAAAAATCAAGTAAGACCATGGCACACTATTTTTTGCTCTGAGAATAACTTTCCCATTGAATCAACTATTTAAGTATCTTTAAAATTTTCCAGATGAATTGGTATTGTTCTAACTTTATTTCACTGGATTTGGAGACATTTCATGCAAAAACATGAGCCAGTAATTTTGGAAATTCCACCCTTTCTTTTCTGACATAAAATCTTCAAAGGTTTTTTATTTGATGGTTACAGAGTAAAATTTAAATGTTACACAGGAAAGGTCAATTGTTCAAGACCTTCCAACAGTGTCATATTAGTACCCTTTCCAATTTTCTACCAAGATATTTTCTCAGTTATAAATATGCCCTATACTTTTCTTCCTCCATATCTTTGTTCATGCTGTTGCTTCTTCTTAGAATATCTCTATACACTTCCTCATTTCCTGGGCTTCCACTTAAAGCTTAACTTAAATTTCATTAATTAGATGAAGCCTTTCTTAAATTTCCTATGTTTACAATTTCCTCCCTCAAACATCATACTTTTTTGTATCTTCATCTATGTCTTCTACATTATAATTGTGTGAATATGGCACCTTTACTAATTCCTCTTCTACATCCTGCATTAGCTTCTATCACAGAGCTTTACATATAATAAATGTATTTTTTAAATGTTTATTGAACTAAACTGATTTTAAGCTATGAAAAATTATGTGCAAAAAGATATGGAGAGGGGAAACAAGCTTGCATTGGATAACATTAAAAAGTGCAAAAATATTAGGAATATTTTAAGACTTATTAAAATATAACATTCATTGGGCAACTAACTACAAATATATCATATAAAAGTTATATTTTTCTTAAGGTTATTAGTATACCTATGCTTAATTTCTCCTTCGTCTTAAATGTCCGCTGTTACCAGTGATTAAGACGTTTATATTTAGAAATGAGATTCTATTATAAGTTATCAGACTAAAGTAACAATTCTGTAAAAATAATGCTACTTTTGCTTATAAAACAATCACATTATTCCCTCAATCTAAAGAATTTTAGCCCACAACATTAGCAAGTTCAAAATATGAACTAACATGCAAGGAAAAAAGATATAAAGTAGTATAGCTGTATACTTAAACTTGGAAGTAAAAAAAACAACCTGTCAATATGAAAAAGGTAGTTTCATAGATATATTACCAGTATGATGTGACTATAAAGCTATCTTTTAAATTAACATGAATCTATTTTCTCTCTCACCTCATTCCTTCCCTCCAAAAGGAAAAACAATTCCTCTGGAAATAAATGCGTATAATGAAGCAAAAACAAAAAACAAAAAACCTCTCTCATATTGGCCATCTAGCAATGAGTTCATCATCTCTCTATGCAACTTTAATTATATATTTATTTCCCTGAGGACATTCAAAAAAGCCACTGAAAAATCTTATCTAGTTCAAAACCACACTTCCTAGTGAGAATCTCAAAAACAGACTGTTAACTACTACTACTACTACCACCACCACCACCACCACCACTACTACTACTACTAGCTAGCATTCATGTAGTGTGCCAAACATTATGCTAAGCCTTTTACAACTATTTTCTCATTTACTCCTAACAACAGTCCTGAAATGTAGGTGCTAGCTAATATTATCCTCATCTTACAAATAAGTAAATAAACAGAGTAAACAGAGGTTAAGTGACTTGTCTGGGTCACACAGTTAGTAAATATTTGAAGCTGAATTTGGACTCAGCTCCTCCTGATGCCAGGGCCAATACTCTATCCACTGCACCATCTAATTATCCAATAAGAGATTTGGGCAAATTAAGTGACTTGTTCATGGTCACATAGCTATTTTGTACCAAATGCAACATCAAACCCAAGTTTTCCTTACCCAAAAGTTGACTCTTTACCTAATAAAACACACAGCCTCTTGTTTAATTTATATCATTCATTCATTTACACAAATCAAATAAACATATCAAATATCAAGAAGCATAATATAATGGGATATCATTTATTTTTTATTTATTACATGTTTCATGGGTAGATTCTCTATGAAGGACCTAGGAAAGAGATCATGAACAAGAATTTCACAAGATAGAAAGATGTGGAAAGTTACCATGTACTTGGATAAAAGAAGAACTGACAATAAATAGCTATATGAATGAACAAAAAGCTGGGAATATATTAGAGGGCAGTAAAATGGTATTTCATTTGGAGACTAATATAAAAAAAGTCCTCATTTAAATCCTAGCTCTGTCACTACTTGTACAGTGACAAATCATTTTACCTTTCTGGCTCTCAATTTTCTCATCTGTAAAATTAGAAGACTGTTCCTTTTTACCTATGTAGCGCTAAGTGAGTCATTAATAATGAATAAGACTAAAGATAAGACATACAATCTTAGCTGTCAGAGACCAAGAAGGGAAGACAATAAAGAATTAAGTTATCTAGAATACACAAAACTTAAAATAATAAGCTTATATTAACATAGTACTTTAAGATTCCAAAATACTTTATATATTTTACCTTTCACAAACTTTACAATTCTGTAACAATTATCATTACAGCCATTTTAGAACCAGAGGCTCCAGGAAGTTAAGTGATATGAACAAATTAATGTGGCTAATAAAAAGTAGAACCTTGAACAAGAATCTCAGTCTTTTGATTCAAAGTCTGGTGTTTTTTTTTCATAGAATCTTTGCATTTGACTTTAAAGTTTCTCTTGTTTTTCTATCTAACTTATTACTGTTGCCAGAAACAGAACTTAACTACTTATTAAAATAAATGTAGAAATCTGACTAAAATTCTAACTATACATATAGAAAGTCTGGCCAACAGGGACAGATAAAATTGTATTCACACCAAGCTTAATCTACTGTACAAGCCAAATGAAGGTATAATACTTTGCCAGTCTAAGGAGAGAATAGGAAGCAGAGAATGGGTCCAATTCAAGTATTTAGATTTTTTATCATAGATGTAATCATGCATCATTTTGAATCTCATCTTACTGTTATAGTTAGTTTCCATACAAAAGTGACTTGGACGGAGAATATAACTGAGCAATTACTGCTGTTTGCGCATCAGTGCTCTGACAAACATAAATTCCTGTTTTTAAATCATTCACAAAGAATTCATTGTAATCATTTATTACCCTCAAGTTGGACTTGTCAGCACCCTTTACTAAATGCACCCTAAATCATGCATTAGAGTTCAGGTTCTATAGTAGGATTACAAAAGAAGAATATTGGCTAAGCCAATAATAATAATATAATTAATTTAAAAAGCTAACATTTACACAAATATATTGTTCCTTCTTTTAAATATATTTTTCTACTGACTGTGCCCCAAGGCAGATTCACTGCACATGGAAATCCTGTTACTTTCCATGCATTCCAGAATTAGTGAAAGCCTTCAGAAAGAAGTGTAAAGGATGTAAAAAGTGAAATCTAAGACTTTACTGGGTAGCATGAAATTAGAAGGGATAAATGTAAAATATCAACAAGTGATAGAGATCATTTATAATCTCTCCTCAATCCCTTTTACTTCACTTTAACTTTTATAGAAAATTTAATCCATTTAATACTTAATCATGCAGATTACTTATTCTTGCATAGATCTGTCATAAACATAATAAAGCTGAGTTATGAAAACTCATTCCACCAATACAGATCAGTAACTCAACTGCAATTTATAGAGACTCCTGTGTTACAATGAAAAATGTGACTTGGCCAGGATCACAGACCTAACACATATCAGAATAAGGACTTATATTTTTATTGCATTAGTACCAAGGGCAGCCATATTCATATGTCATGATACTTATTATTACTATCTTTTTAATATCTTCCTTATTTCCTCAAATACTTGAAAGACAAAAACTTTTATGATTTGCCCTATAATTTGTACCTATTTTGTCATATTCCTTACCCATTATTTTCACATTAGCAACTATCTCTAATTTAAGTGTTATCCAATTCTAGAATCCCATTACCTGATTATAAACTTTATCATTTAGAAAGAAATGGCTAATTACCGATTTTCTTTCTTGCTTTAGTTCCTGTACATATCGAGTTAATTCCACAGTAATCTGTGAGGTCATGTTCTCTGAAATAACTTCATGTTGCCCTGCATAATCATTCATTTCATTCAAAGTGGAAATGAAAGCTTTACATGATGTATACCTGTAAAGTACACAAAAAGAGAAATTTGTATTACTGCATTTACTTATACAAAGCCACATATCTCTTCCATCATTCAATATTGCAAGCCACTGGGAATATTAATTAAAATAAGTTAATTTGCAAGAGGTTCCCAAAAGGGATTCAGACAAATCATTAAACATTTTCATTAAAATAACTCCTAATTTAATTACAGATTTTAAAAAACTGCCTTAGTAGTTGTACTGACTTAAATAAAGCTGAAGTATTCTACTTAATGGATGATTTTTTCATAGTTAAGATAATTTCATCACTTCTTATCTAACTCAAGTAAAATAACTTCTGTGGTAAGAACTGGTGACATTTTAAAAAAAGTTTCTTACTTCTACCAAATGCTATATGAGTGACATGGACATTTTCCAATTGAGGAACATTATGATTACAAATATGAATAATTTCCATTCTTTAGAAAATGCTAGGTTATCTATTACATGTATTCCTAATTGTATTAATATAACTGGAAAATGGGAATAGAATGAATCCCTTTTATCTTTTTGGGGGGTTTTAATAGTATCCAAAACAATGTGTTAAATGATCAGTTGAGAAAAATTACCTCTATTTTGTTGTTTGCCCTTTATAAAATAAATAGCTATATTTTCTCTCTTTTAAAAATTTATTTTTAAACTTTTTATTTTCAAAATATATGCATAGTTTTCAACATTCATCCTTGCAAAACTGTTTCAAATTTTTTTCTCCCACCCTTTCCCTTAGACTACAAGTAATCCAATATATATTAAACATGGCAATTCTTCTACATATATTTCCATAATTATCATGTTGCACAAAAAATTTCAACAGCTATAATTTCTCTTCCAATCCTTTAAAATAAGGAGAAATTAAGCCTATCTTGAGGGTGCCTGCTTCCTCTCCCTTCTATAAGATAATCATCATCAATGTATGTAGACAACTGATAATAAACATACTTGTATTCTTCTTCTTCCTTTGAATTCTTTTTGGGTTGATATTTCTTTGAAAGATTCCTAAAATAAAATAAAAAAAATTACTTATCCCAGGGAAACAAAATTCTTGTTGTAAATACAAGCAATTCTGAGAATGAAATAGACTTTGGATTCGTCTATTTGAAGGTGAATCAAGCAATTGAACTAGCATATTTACTGTACACCAAGTTCTGGATTAGTTACTGTTCATACATACGAAAAATCAAAAAAAAAGATATGGTTAAAGCTCTAAAGGACTAAGAAGGTGGGGAAAGACAGGTATAGAAATGAAGCAAAGTAAAACAAAAATATCTATCTTAATTCCCATTTATTATTAAAAGACATAAGATTCTCACTTAACAAGTGTGGTAAAGCTTCAAGGTACTACTTACTCAGTATTTTCTAAACTTAGGAAAATCAATGCTCCTTTTCCAAAACAAGAAAAATGAAGAGCTATATAGCACTGGGGTATTATTTTCAAGAATGTTACAATATACTGATGACCTAATAAATTATTAATCTTAAAGGAGAATTGAAATGTTAATGAGGACAGATGAAGAAAAGTATTAGTGAGGTAAAAACAATAATCTCAATTCCCAAGGAATTCATATTCTAGTTAAGTAAGACAAAACA
Source organism: Antechinus flavipes (assembly GCF_016432865.1). Lineage (NCBI taxonomy): Eukaryota > Metazoa > Chordata > Mammalia > Dasyuromorphia > Dasyuridae > Antechinus > Antechinus flavipes. Next base: position 501,234,177 of record NC_067399.1, read on the forward strand.
TTAAAAATGGTCAGTTACATGGTAGATGGATGTACTTAGTGGCAGTGTGAACAAGATCCAAGATTCTTTTTTTTTTTTTAATTTAATAATTACTTTATATTGACACTCGTTTCTGTTCCGATTTTTTTTTCCCCTCCCTCCCTCCACCCCCTCCCCTAGATGGCAAGCAGTCCTTTATATGTTGGATATGTTGCAGTATATCCTAGATACAATATATGTTTGCAGAACCGAATAGTTCTCTTGTTGCATAGGGAGAATTGGATTCAGAAGGTATAAATAACCCGGGAAGCAAGATCCTAGATTCAACAAGATACCACAAAGTGTACTATCAGGTAATATGGCTATGAATGCACCTGAAAGTATAGTAACAAGAGAGATGATCCTTTATCTTTTTTTTTTTTTTGCTAAGACAATTGGGGTTAAGTGACTTGCCCAGTGTCACATAGCTAGGAAGTGTTAAGTGACTGAACCAAATTTGAACTCATATCCTCCCGGCTTCAGGGCTGGTGCCCTATCCACTGCACTACCTAGCTGCCCTCAATTGTCCTTTATCTTAACACAAGTTTTGGAGAAAGCTCCTGTTCACCGAAGCAGAATGAGCAGATATGCCTCACACCCCTATTTTTTTTTTACCGATTTTGCAGCCACTGATTCATGGTTGCTGAGAAGGGAAGGGCGTACTTGAGGGAAGAACTGGAACAAGAACTCTGGAATCCTTTACAAGGGGTTGAGATAATGGGTCACCATACAACTGGAAGAGCTTAAGGACTCCATAAGAAGGATCCGCTGGACACAGCCTGGTAGGCTGGGCAGGGTTAGTGGTAATAAGGGCAATGGAAGAGCTCCACTGATGCCAGACAGCTCAGGCAAGGCCCTATAGTAAGTACCACTAGTTTTTTTTTTTTTAATTAAGTAATGATTATGCAAGTCTAACCTTATTATCACCTATGACAAGGTAGAAATGCAATAGAAGGAAATACAATAGGCATAGAAAGCCTGAATTTTTGGAAAGTATTTGATAAAATCTCTCATGCTAGCCATGTATATTTCATATATGTGTATATATGTATGTATAACACATATAAATTGTTTTTTATTCAGAGATAAATTATGTATACATAATTTGTATATGTCCATTTAAATGGAATAAAAACTGATTAAATTCCCAAGTACAAAATGGTCTTATGCATCTAAACAACAGTTCAAAGCAGAGAGATGTTTGCAGCTTTTATAGGAATGGTAGGAGTCAAACAATGTAACCCAGAACCTAAAAATCTAATGGATTTTAGGCTACATTGAAAGGTTCCATGTTTAGAAAAAAAGAAAGCAATAGTTACAATTTATCCTCCTCTGATAAGCCCACACATTTGTGTTCAATTCTAGATACTACATTTTAGGAAGAACATTGATAAACCAGAACATCCAGCTTGGGACAACAAGAATGGTAAAGGGCTTTAGAATTATGCTGTACAATAACTGATTGACAGAAGTGAAGATATCTAATATGAAACATAGTTGTTGTTGGTTTTTTTGGGGGGTGGGGTAGGGCAAGTCTTCCTTGAAGCTCAACACCTAATCCATTTCTCAATGATTAAAGAATTCATCCTGTCATGCCTACCCCTTGATGTAAAGACTTCAGTGATTTTGAACTTCTGACTGCCATTGTTCAAACTTCATTCTCTATCCACCATTGACCACTACTACCTTTTTCCTACCCCCCCTCAATTCAACACAAATGATGTTCATTCTACAGCTACACATCTCTTCTGTGCTCTTTGGAATGTCTACTCCATAAGTAATAAACTAGTTTCCAACTTAAATTTTTTCCTTTCTCATTCCCTTCCATCTTCTTGAACAGATTAAGACCTGACTGTCTTCTGATGACACATATTCTCTATCCAGGGAAATGCATTCTTTCTAACAATGATTCCTCCTTTTCTCATATTCCCAACTCTAACTCACCGGTTATGGTGGGAAAATTGGAAACTGTTTATTCCTTACTGAGAAGACCAGGCTATGTTACCACCAGTTGTTCAGTTACCTCTCTTTCTCTAAAGTTTATTCAATCCATATTTAACTCAATCAAAATTATCTAGCTAGCATCAGAACTTCTCCTTTGTTCCTCAGTGACTTCCAATGTCAAATCTCCAACTGTCTATTAGAAACCACAAACTTGATGTCTCATAAACATTTCAAAATCAATATTTCTAAAAGTGAACTCATTTATCTTTTCCTCAAAAGTCTTCCTGCTTCCCAATATTTCTATTACTGTTGAAAGAACCATCATCCTTCCAGGTACTGTAAGTTTACAATCTAAATGATATTTTCAATTACTTATTCTTTCTGACCTACCATATCTAATCAATCAGTAGGTCCAGTCATTTCTACTTTTCTAACAACTCTCATCTATGTTCTTTCTCTTCTAATAGTGTCATTGCCACTGTCCTCAAGATCTCACTCTATAGCAAAAGATTAGTAGGTTGATCTCCCTATCTCTCATCTTCTCTTCTCTATTTAGCTCTCAAAGCAATCTTCCTAAATAAAGCACAGATATGACTATGTCACTTGTCCTAAATATTCACTCAATAAATTTCAACATCTTAGTATTACCAGCAGATCAAATATAAAATTCTGTTTGGCTTTTAAAGGTTTTCATAATCCTGCCCCTTTCTACCTTTGCAAAAGTCTACCTACATTTTATTCATTCCCATATTCTTTAAGATCCAGTAACATTGGCTTCTTTACTGTTCCTTACACACTGACACTCACTGTCCAGACTAAACATTTTTAGTGTTTGTTTTTCTCTTCTTAGGAATTCTCCTGCCTCACCTTTGCCTCCTGGCTTTATTGGCTTTCAAGCCTTGGCTAAAAATTTACCTTCTGCAAAAAGTCTATTACACTCTTTAAATTTAGTGCTTTCCAACCAAAATTATTTTCAATATATTATGCCCATAGCATGGTACCTTAGTATTCTTTGTTAATTGGTTCCTAAAGACACAGCCAGGGCAAAAATGACAAGTACCAAATGAATTTTTTCTCTAAGAAGTACATCTCCTTACAGCAATTTATCACCAAGATAATATACTATGACCAAGTAAGATTTATACATGGAGGGAAGATTCTGGGAAGATGACCAAGTAGGCTGATAAATTTCAAGCTGTCTCGATTTCCCCCACAAATAGAACAAATTTGTGTCTGAAAGCCAACACAGACTGGTGAAAAATCAAGAAGATTTTGGCCAGAACAGAGGTCCTCTAAATACAGCCCAAGATCAGAATAAAGACACCAAGCTGGGGATTAATGTGTGGGAAATGCAAACACCTCCCAGCTAGCTCCAGAGAAAAATTAAGTGAACAGCCTTGGGGTGAGCTGGGTATGGCTGGAGCCTCTGCAGGAACCACAGAGACTTTCAACTCCAGAACTGTTTGTGAACTTCGGGTTTGAATCTGGAAAGGATGAGTGAACTTCTTTCTACTGATAGGAAACTTCGGGCCCAGCTGTGCTGCTGAAACACGGCCCAGGGAGAGAAGGAATCAGCACCAGTGAGTGCACAGGCAGTGGGGCCTGGACACTGATGGCTGTGGGTATTTACAGAGAGTGGAGCTGTTGGTTTGGAGTTCAAGGTCAGAGTGGAGAGCTGAAGGGAAGCTTTAGGAGCCATCCCCCCACCCCATGATTAAAGATGCCTATACCAATACCTCTTATTTTTAATCATCAAAGAAGAAAGAACCATATCACTGAAACATAATATGGAAACAGGGAAGACCAAGGTTCATCTTCAGAAGAGGATACTTTAGTTTAAAAAAAACAAAAGCAAAACAAAAACAAAAAAAACCTTCTACTTCAAAGATTTATACATGAAATGCAGGGCTGGTTCAATATTCAGAAAACTATCAGCATAATTAACCAATTCAATAACCAAACTAACAGAAATCATATGATATCTCAATACATACAGAAAAAGCATTTGACAAAATACAATACCCGTTTTTATTAAAAAATATTCGCGAGCATAGGAATACATGGAGTTTTCCTTCAATTGAGAAGTAGCAACTATTTAAAATCATCAGCAAGCATTATAGGTAATGGGAATAAGCTAGAAACATTCCCAATAAGATCATGGGTGAAACAAGATTGACCATTATCACCACTACTATTAAATATTATACTAAAAATGTTAGCTTTAACAATAAGAGAAAAAAAAAGAAATTGAAGGAATTAAAGTAGGTTATTAAGGAAACAAAGCTATCACTCTTTGCAAATGATATGATGGTATATATATTTTTAAATTTTCAATAGTATTTTATTTTCCAAATACAAGTAAAGATAGTTTTCAACATTCTTTTTTGTAAGACTTTGTGTTCCAAATTTTACTTCCTTCCCCTTTTATTTCCCTTGCCCAAGACAGCAAGTAATCTGATATAGGTTTAATACATACAGCTTTTCTTAAAATCATTCTTTTTTTTTAAATAATTATAACTTTACATTTTTCAAAATACAAATGTGGTTTTCAATATTCACCCTTGCAAAATCTTGTGTTCCAAATTTTTCTCCCTCCCTCTACTCCCTACCCCTAGATAGCAAGCAATCCAATACAGATTAAATGTGTAATTTTTATAAATATATTTCTAAATACAATTAATATGCTGGACAAGAAAAATCAGCTCAAAAAGGGAAAAAATGAGAAAGAAAAAAAAAAAGCAAGCAAACAAGCAACAACTAAAAAGAAGGTGAAAATACTATTTTGTAATCCACATTTAAGTCCCCCAAACCCTCTCTCTGGATACAGATGGTTCTCTCCATCAAAAGTCTATTGGAATTGGCTTGAATCACCTCATTGTTGAAAGAGCCAAGTTCATTGCAGTTGATAATCATATAATATGATGATATATTTAGAGAATGCTAGAGAATCAACTAAAAAACTACTCAAAATAATTAACAACTTTAGCAAAGTTGCAGGATATGAAATAATGTACATAAATTATCAGCATTTCTGAATGTTACCAACAAAGTCCAGCAGCAAGAGATAGAAAGAGAAATCCCATTTAAAATAACCTTAGATAATATAAAATATTTACTTGCCAAGACAAGGCAGGAACTGTATGAATACAATTACAAAACACTTTTCACACAAATAAAATTACATCTAAATTATTGGAAGACTATCATGAGTAGCCCATGAGTAAAACAAGCTAATATAATAAAAATGACAATTCTACCTAAATCAATCTATTTATTCAGTGCTATTTCAATCAAACTGCCAAGAAATTACTTTTTTAGAGCTAGGAAAAAAAAAATTCATCTGGAAGAACAAAAAGATCAAGAATTTCAAGGGAATTAATGAAAAAAAAAATGCAAAGGAAAGTGGCCTACCTGTTCCAGACCTAAACCTGTATTATAAAGCAGTGGTCATCAAAACCATTTGGTACTGGCTAAGAAATACAGTAATTCAGTGGAATAGGAATCCATTCATTTACATGAACTGATGCTAAGTGAAGTGAGTAGAACCAAGAGAACATTGTACACAGCAACAACAAGATTTACATGATGTTCAACTGTGATGGACTTGTTGTTTTTTTCAACAACGAGGTGATTCAGGCCAATTCCAATAGTCTTGTAATGGAAAGAGCCATCTACATCCAGAGAAAGGACTATAAGGATTAATCTAGATCACAACATAGTTTTATTTTATTTTATTTTTTTTGTTGTTATTGTTTCTTTCTTATTTTTTCCCCTTTTGATCTGATTTTTCTTGTGCAACATGATAAGGATGAAAATATGTTTAGAAGAATTGCAAATGTTTAACCTATATTAGATTGCTTGCTATAGGGAGGAGGAAGGTGGAAAGAAGGGAGAAAAATTAGGAACACAAGGTTTTACAAGGGTGAATGTATTTTGAAAAATAAAAAGCTATTATTATTTTTAAAAATAAATTAAATTATTAGAAAAAAAAATAAATGATGAGTAGGCTGATTTCAGAAAAGCCTGGAAAGACTTACATGAACTGATATTGAGTGAAGTGAGCAGAACCAGGAGAACATTGTACATAGCAACAGCAAGGTTATTGATGATCAACTGTGATAGACTTAGCTCTTCTCAGCAATACAGTGATCCAAGACAATTCTAATAGATTTGGGATGAAAAATGCCATTCATATTCAGAGAAAGAACTATGGAGACTGAATGTAATCAAAGTATACTATTTTCACTTTTTTGTTTGTTTGCCTTTTTTTTTTTTTCATGGCTTTTTCCTTTTGTTCTGATTTTTCTTTCACAACATGACTAAAATGGAAATATATGAAGCTCTGTACAAAATAAAGATCATGTAACTCTATAAGCCATTAAAACTTAATGGATTCAGGTCCACTAATATCTTTTAAATCCTTTTATACAAGTCACTAAAATATTTCCAAAAATGAGAAAGATCTAAACATTTTAATATTATTTGGCTCAGTGTTCAAGAAGAAAACGTAAGGGAATTAACCTTCAACATAATGACCTAGCTTTTATTTTTCTCTCACAGCTTAAGAAAGTTAAAATTTGTCTTCAAAAATGGATTGTTATTATTAACACGATATATTCTTCTCATATTAAGAAAAAACAAACAATTCAAAGGTTCTGTAAATACAAACATGATTGTTACCATTTATTATTTTTTATTCTTTAAGATTCTTTTGCAATTGTCAAAGCAATCCCATCTCAATATCAACTTACCTAAGTTGTTTTGCATAGCTGATTTCAATCTCTGTTCGTTCCTTGACAAATTTGATATATTTCTCGAGAATATCAATTCCCCACTGTGTGTGTTTTTCTAAGTTGTCAAACTGATCCTGTCAAAAACCAATGAAACAGTTTAGAGTTTTGTTCTGTTTGGGCAGAATTTAAAATAATGATTCTTATAATACTACTGCTATATAAAAAGTATTATATTTTCTGCGATTGTAGATGAGTACTTAAATCAATTATTTAAAATTAAATATTAAATTTAAAATTTAATTAAAATTAAATCAAATATGATTTAATACATGGCTTGTCTATAGCATATTACAATAGGGACAGTGCTTGTAACACATAATTTCCTTGGGAACTGACATTCAGATCTTGCCATTAAAAAAAATTAATTCCCTTAATTTCAAAATCACCCAATTACTAATCTCAGTGGAGCCTCAAAATACATGTATGAAATTAGTACTCTTAGAATTAAAGCAAAATTCCTATTTTCTAAAATTAGTTTTATTTGGTAAAACCTTTTGCAAAACATGTTAATTGCGAATGTTATTCCTAATATGTTATTGCAAATAGTAAGAATAATGTCACTCAATGTCAAAAATAGTTCTTTTGCTTACTCTTTAAATACAATGTTAAATCTTAAGTTTTTTGTTCAAATTGTTCCTTCATCAAGTATTTTGTATCAACATGTTAACAGAGATTGGCCAGGCCTAAGGCTATGAAATCCAAATATAGTAAAGCCTTAATAATTTTCATTCTTATAAGAATAAGTCAAGCTAATGAAATTAATGTTAATAAGACTGAAATATATAAGCTACTTGAGATGGGGAAAGCCCAATTAATTACATATCAATTGTTGTTATTCTTATTTCTTTATGATAGCAAATATCATAGTTAATATATTTACATAGGATTCTGAATAATTCATCCTCCTCCCCTGTCCATTTTTAGTAAATAACAAATTCCCTCCTCTAGCATAAAGCTTTTCTCTTTCCCCTAGGCCTTAGCAATGTTGTTTTGATGGCTTGGAAATCTGATAAAAATTCATAGTACATATTTAAAGTTTTCAAAGACAAAAGAATGGGAGAAATTACATTGCCAAAGTTTCTGGGCAGCCCTCAAATCCATTGCTGTACTAAGATCAATTTATCTGCATATTTCTTCCATTCATATCAGCATTCATTGTCTCATTAGAATGAGTGTATACAATATAATGAACCATGTCTGCTGATTAGGGTACTCAGAACTATTGGGTTTTTTTGTTTTTTTTTTTTTGTGAAGATATCTATTTGTATTCAGTCTTACTTGAATACTGTTGCACTAAATCAACAATGGGTTTTCAATAAAGTTACCTGAGCCTCATGATTTAAGAGATGTTCAAAAACAAGGCTTAAAGTAAAATTGATCTTATGTTATAAATTTTTACCCAGAAAAGGAAATTTTTCCAAAGCTATATTTTTAAAATTCTATGTTTAATACAAAAAACTTATGATGGAAAATGATATCCATATCCAAAGAAAGCAGTAATGAGAGCCTGAATGCACATCAAAGCAAATTATTTTCACTTTTTTCTCTGTGTTTTTTTATTCTGTTGTTTCTTTCCCAATATTACTAATATAGAAATATGTTTTATATGATTGCACATATGTAGCCTGTATTAAACTGTTTACCATCTTAAGGACAGGAAAAGAAGAAAATTTGGAATTCAAAATTTAGTTTAAAAATGTTAAAAATTGTGCTTACGTATAATTAGAAAAAAATTATACTTAAAAGAAAAAATAAAGTTTGAAGAATCTTAACATTAAAAAAATTCTATGTTAAAAACAAAAAAACTTGTCATGCCTAATGATAAAAGGAAAATATAGAGGGTCACAAGTGGTAAAATAAATAGTTTTGATTATTTAAAATTGAAAAGTTTTTGCACAAACAAAACCAATGTAACCAAAATTAGAAGGAAAAACAAGAAACAGATTTGGGAGGAAATTATGGCAAGTGTCCCTGATAAAACCCTCATTTCTCAAATATAGAGGGAAATGATGCAAATTTATAAAAATAAAAGCAATTCTCCAGGTAATAAATGGTCAAAGGATATAAACAGGCAGTTTTCAGAAGAAAAAACTCAATACTACCAATTGCTATATTTAAAAAGAATCTGAATCATTATTGATTAGAGAAATGCAATTTGAAATAACTGAGATTCCAACTGACACTTATCAGGCTGGCTAACTTGAAAAGATAAGAAAAATGACATAGAAGAGATGTGGAAAAGTAGATACCCTAATGCACTATTGGTGAAAATGTGAACTGATCCAACCATCCTAGAAAACATAGGAATTATGCCCAAAGGGCTATAAAACTGTGTATACCTTTTGACCAACAAATCACTACTAGGTCTGTATCCTAAATATTTTTTTTTTAAAAAGGAAAAAGACCCATAAGTACAAAAATACTTATAACAACTTTTTCTGTGTGTGGTGGCAAAGAATTGAAAATTGAGGGGATGCCCATCAATTGAGAAATGGTTGAACAAGTTGTAGTATGACAAGGGAGATAGACTTAGAAAAACCTAGGAAGATTTCTATGAACTGATGGCAAAATGAAGCAAGCAGAACCAAGAAACACATTGTACAATATTGTTCAATGATCAGTTAGGAATGATTTACCCACTCTGATCCATACAATAATCCAGGACAATTCTAAATGATTCATGATAAAAAATGCTATCACCTTTCGTAGAGAACTGAAGGATGATTGCATATTGAAGCATATTGTTTTTCAATTTTTTTATTCTTCTTGCTCTCCGCTCACCACATGGTTAATATGGAAATATATGTTGCATAATTTCATGAGTATTATATTACTTGTCTTCTCAATGAATGGGGGAGAGGTAAAAGAAGGGAGACAATTTGGAACTCAAACTAAAAAAATGAACATAAAAAAAATTTTAAACTGCTTTTTATATTACTTTCATTACAGAAAATTATCTGAAACTTTCATGCAGAATTATATACTAGTAAAATTGAAAATGTAAAAGAAATGAATTAACTACAAAAATATAAAATATCTAAATTAATAAAAACTACTTAACTCAAAACAATCTCAAAAAATGAAATTGAACAATCCTTAAGATAATTACCCTCCCCAAAAAGATTCCTGGTCCAGATATAATTATAAATGATTATTATTAGATATTATTTGCACATGTTTAGTAAGCAAATAACTTTACTAAACTAATTATTTCCCAAAAATTGAAGAAAAAGTTATATCAAACATTTTTGATGGGACATAAATACTACCTAAACTTAAGAAAAAGAGACCCATGAATCTATATCATCTTCTTCAGTCCATCTTTCACTCAGTTACCAAAGTGATCTTACTAGAAAACAGATCTGACCATATCATTCCCCTTCCCCTCCATAAACAATGATAAATGGTGGGACTGTCCATTACCTCTAGGACCAAATGTAAAAGCTTCTGCTAAGCATTCAACATTCTTCATAACCTACTCTAGAAGCAGGGGATAGAATGTATAGTGGATAGAATGCTACTTCCAGACACCAGAAGTTGGGATTTTCTTGTCAGAAATACTGAAATGGTTTGTCATTCCTTCTCCAACTCATTTTATAGATGAGAAAACTGAGGTAAACTGGGTTAAGTGATTTGCTCAGGGGACACACAGTCTAAAACCCGATTTGAACTTAGGAAGATTAATCTTCCACTTTATCACCTAGCTGCCCCCGGGAAAAAAAGAATCAAAAAGATCTGAACTCAAATCCAGACTCAGACACTTAGTAACAATGGGGTTAATAAGAGCACTTATTTCCTAGGGTTGTAGTGAAGATTAGATGAAATAAGAATGAAGTGCTTAACACAATGCCATGAAGATAGTGAGCCCTTCATAAATCCGTCCTTTCTTTCTTCCCTCCCCTACATGTCCAATCTTCTTCATATCAACTGTTCATGACTAGATTGAGCTAATATGATAAAAATGACAATTCTGCCTAAATTCATCTACTTATTCAGTACCATACTAAATACAAAGGATGGTGGATTAGCAGTGTCAAACCTAAAATTATATTATAAAGCAGCAGTCATGAAAACCATTTAGTACTGGCTAAGAAGTAGAGTGATAGATCAGTGGAATAGATTAGATACCACAAGACATAAGATTCAAGGCCTATAGAAGTATAGTATTTGATAAACCCCCAAACTCCAGCTTCTGAGATAAGAACTCAGTATTTGACAAAAATTGATATGTCAGAGACTTGGCATATACCTACATCTCATACCCCACACCCAAAATAAGGTCAAAATGGATACAGGATTTAGGCATAAAAGATGAAAAACAGGGTTTTTGTTTTGTTTATGTTATCCATAAATAAATTAGAAAAACAAGGGATAATTTACCTATCAGATCAAAAGGAATTTATGACCAAAGAAGAACTAGAGATCATTATTGTGAAGGGATAAGTCAATTCCCCGAGAGCCTCCATAGCTGTGGATCATAGCATCTGAAGGAGTTGCAGGAAACCCTTTGCTGACACAGATGTTGTGGACTGGGAATGAGAGAAATTGGAGGCAGAGGGAAGAGGAAAAAAGTCAGACAATGCAATGACCTCTCAATTAGAGAGGTCAGAGAACAGCAATTGCCTCTCAGTCTTTCTTGTATCATCCTCTCACAAGAGGAGATCCATTCTGGGTTGGATCGCCAGCAGCCACTGTCAGGTGGCTCCCGTGTATTTCAGCAGCTCTGCCGTATATTCCACCACATTATGAAAGGTAAAACGGACAACTTTGATTATATTAAATTAAAAAGGTTTTGCACAAACAAAACCAACAGAAACAAGATTAAAAGGAAAGTACAAAGCTGGGAAAAATCTTTACAACTAGTATTTGTGATAAAGGTGTCATTGCTAAAATATATAAAGAACTGCATCAAATTTTTAAGAATACAAGTCATTCCCCAATTGATAGTCAAAGGAAATGAATAGGCAATTTTCAAATGATGAAATTAAAGCCATCTAGAGTTATATGAAAAAATGCTCTAAATCACTGTTATAGAAATGCAAATTAAAACACCTCACACTTCTCAGATTGGCTAAGATAACAGGAAAAGATAGTGATAAATGTTGGAGGGGATATGGGAAAACTGGGACACTAAAACATTGTTAATGAAGTTGTAAACTGATTCAACTACGCCCAAAGGACTATCAAACTGTGCATACCCTTTGATCCAGCAGTGCCATTACTGAGTCTATATTCCAAGGAAATCATAAAGGAGGAAAAAGGACATATGTGCCAAAACATTTGTAGCAGTTCTTTTTTTTTTGGTAGCAAAGAATTAGAAACTGAGCAGATGACCATCAATTGGGAAATAGCTGAATAATTATGGTATATGAAAGTAATGAAATATTATTCTATAAAAAAATGGTAAACAAGCTAATTTTAGAAAGACCAGGAAAGATTTACACGAACTGATGCTGAGCAAAGCAAGCAGAACCAGAAATACATTGTACACATGTACATTGTATATTAACAGTAAGAATGTGTGATAATCAACTATGAAAGACTTGGTTCTTTCTCAGTGGTTCAATGATTCAAACTTTAGGCAGAAAATGTCATCTACATCCAGAAAAAGAACTAAGGAGACTGAATGTAAATCAACACGTCATGTTCGTCTTCATCCATCTCTTTCATGTTTTTTCCCTTTTGCTTTGATTTTTCTCTCCTAACATGATTCATAAAGCAATGTATGTTAAAAAATAAATTAAAAAACAGAAAAAAATTGTTTCTAGAAGCCTATTTCTTCCCTACTAAAAATTTCATTGAAGATGCCCCTCAATTCATGCATAATTAACGTGATTTTTTAAGTAAGAAAGTAGACATATAAACTAGCAATTTATGTTTTCTCAAAAGTCTTTTATTTTCAGTCATTTTAGTTGTATCCAACTCTTTGTGATCCCATCTGTAATTTTCGTAGCAAAGATACTGGAATGGGGGGCAGCTAGATGGTGGAGGACAGATTACTGGGTCTGAAGTTAAGGCCTCAGCCAGAATACTTACTAGCTGTGTAAGCCTAGGCAAGTCATTTAACCTCAACTTACCTCGAGCAAAAAAACCACACACACACACACATACACACACATGAAACAAAGATAGTAAATAGTTTTGTCATTTTCTTCTTCAGCTCATTTTACAGTTAATTTGAGCAAAGAGAATTAAATGACTTGCCCACCATCACACATAGAGTAAATATATAAGACTGAATTTGAATTTAGATCTTCCTGATTCCAGGGCCAGTGTTCTATCAACTTCACCATCTAGTTGTCTTTATTTCATATTAATGAAAATTCTCTTCTTCTTTCACCCTCATGCCTTTGGTATCATCTCCTTTTAATATCTTGCACGACAATCTTTTTTTTATTTTTTTTTAATTAAATTAAATTTAATTTTATAATAACTTTTTATTGACAGAACCCATGCCAGGGTAATTTTTTTACAACATTATCCCTTGCACTCACTTCTGTTCCGATTTTTCCCCTCCCTCCCTCCACCCCCTCCCCTAGATGGCAAGCAGTCCTATATATGTTAAATATGTTACAGTATATCCTAGATATAATATATGTTTGCAGAACTGACCAGTTCTCTTGTTGCACAGGGAGAATGGATTCAGAAGGTATAAATAACCCGGGAAGAAAAACAAAAATGCAAATAGTTTACATTCATTTCCCAGTGTTCTTTCTTTGGTTGTAGCTGTTTCTGTCCATCATTTATCAATTGAAACGGAGTTAGGTCTCTTTGTCAAAGAAATCCACTTCCATCAGAATACATCCTCATACAGTATCGTTGTTGAAGTCAGAACAATCTCTTAATGACCTTATATTTTGTCTCTTCCAATACAAATTTCTTCTACATTATGTATTCCAAAAGTCTTCAAGCTAATAAAATTTAAAACTGCACTAAGAATTTTAGAATACCTTTTATATTCATTACATTTAATTCTCCCCCCCAACCCCCCCTGCCCCCCCTCCCCCCGTCTTTGTCCTCATTTATGTCATTTCTATCACTTTATAAACAGTAACAGGGCTCTGATATTTGGGTCCAAATATAGTAGTTCCAGTGTTCTGATATGAAAAGAATTTCTTCTGGTAATCTTGACAATCCTTTTTTAGGTTTTTTTCCTTTTTGTTATCCTTTAATTTTTTTTTTTTTTTTTTTTTTTTGTCCTTAAATGATTCTGGAATTACTTAGTTAAGTTGCATTCCTTTTAAGCTTTCTTTATAGTTTTTTTTTCCTTTACATTTTTTGTTTTTTTATAATGTAACATAAGGGATAGAATGCTAGACTTGTGGTGTGAGATATGAATTCTTACCTCAGATATTTATTAGTTATCTGACCCTGGTTTAATAACTTAGCAGCTCTTAGTGTTAGTTTACTCCTTTGTAAAATAGGTATGATAATAATATTTTTCCATAGAGTTGTTGTATGTCAAATAAGATATATGTTGGGTGTCATGTAAATATTAGCTATTATTATTATGAGTTGATACGTTCCTGATTGTCTAAGATCTATTATGATTTTTACAAATGAATTTACATTCTAAATCAGTGATACCTTGGCTGTCCTCTTTCTATGGTTTGCAAGTAAGATAAATGTTTTGATGACTAAGGTTGATTTCTGAGAAGTTGTAGTTTTATTGTTATGATAACAGCTTAAATAAATAGTTCAAAACTAAGTCGTTTCAATTTCATCCAATAAATATATATATTTTCCCCAAAACTGAGTCACTTTAATTTCATGCAACATATATCTCTCCCCTTTTCCCACTCCATTACTAGTCTGTCTTCTTGATTTTTCCCAATTCTGATCTTTGCTCATCAGGCTGGTATCCTGACTATACACAGACATCTGATTTAGAGTTAACTTTGGAACCAGTAACAAGCCTTGGCTTGTTAATATATGACTCTACTTCATTTGTTGTGACATTATTTGAAGGTCATTAATCCAGGAATTTTCTTAAAGAAAGTATTCCTAGTTTAAAAAAAAAAGCATCAGAATTCTGTGTAGTCTATGAGTTCTTGGCTTCTTTCATTTTTTCCCGAACCATTCTTTTCCATATATTGTTCATTATTTTTACCTTTTCTTAAGTTTGAAATGAAGTTATCAAGTGTCAGAGCATATAATGATTACATTATTGAATATGATTATATTACATTAATGATTACTTCTGCAAAAACAATGTAAAAGGAAAAAAATGGGAAATAGTAATAAAACATCATAACGTGTATACACTTGATTTTAGCTATTGATTCTCTAAAGCTGAGTTCCTTGTCCAATGGCTAATGAGTGGATACACTTCTGGAAAATCAACATCATATCAATCAATTTTGACATTTTTGCTATAAAGTTAACTGGAACAAGGAAAAAAATTGTAACTAAATGTAAACATGGGTCACAGGTAGGCTTGAATATAACATCACTCCTTACCCCCCAAAAAAGGAATTTAATTGTACATTCAAAGACAACAAGAAGCATTATTGCAAGGAATTTCTAGTCATCATCCATTGCAGTACCATTGATAAATATTTACAGAAAGACCACCAAGAAACTAGTAAGTCTTCTACAACCATTGCCTCTATTTTCTTTCCTTTCTTTTCTTAACTCTCTGCTTCTGACTTTATCCTTCAATTGACTGCTAAATTTAATGTCTTTTCCTCAATTCTTATTCCGTTTGACCTCTTTGTAGCTTTGCACATTATCAATCACTTTTTTCTTCTTTTTAAAAATTATAATAAGTTTATTTTTAATATACATTATTTTATCAATCATGTTGGGAGAGAAAAATCAGAGCAAAAGGGAAAAATCATGGGAGAGAAAAAAAAAAACTAGAAAAAAGAATTGAAGATATCATGTGTTGATTTACATTCAGTCTCCTTAGATCTTTTTCTGGATGCAGATGGCATTTTCTGTCCAGTCTATTGGAATTCCTTTTTTCTTCTTGATATTTTTTTCTCACCAGGTTTTTTTGTCCCTACCCTCTTTCCTTGTCTGAGTGAGTCTTCTCTTTCTCTCTTGCTGGATCTTCATCCAGATGATGTCCAATTATGACAAGTGAACCTTAGGGCTCTGTCCTGGGTTCTCTTCTCCTTTTGTATTATTTTACTTAGTGATTTCATCATTGATTCCATTTCTAATCATGGATTCCATTAATATTTCCATGCTGGTGATTCTCATATCTATTCATCCAAGCAGCTCTAAAATCTCTTACCTCTTTAAACCACCTATTGGAAATCTTGGCCTGGATGTCCCATGGACATTTTGAATTCGACATGTCAAAAATTGAATTCATTATCTATTCCTACAAACTACCTCCTCTTCCTAACTTTTACAATTACTGTCAAGAACCATCATCTTTGTAACATAGGTGTCATTCTTGATTCCTCACTCTTTTACTTCCCACTATTTCCAGCATCCAGTCAGTTCCCAAATCCTGTAGTTTCAACTTTTATAACATCTGTCTCCTTTTCTCCTCTGACACCATTACCACCCTGACATAGGTGACTAGATAGGAATGGAGGACGAAAATATTCAGGGATGAAAATAAAAGATACCAATACAATAAGTCAAAAGACATCAGTAAAAACAAGTTATTTTTTCTAAATTTGCGATCTTTACCAATATGTTAAGAAAAGGGAATGCATAATGAGTTTTACTGAGTTCTCTCTCCTATAGTATCTCATTCAATTAGTAACAGATACTTAAAAGAAAGGATGAATGGGGTATTTGGCCCAGGGTAATGAAATTCAGAGAGGCTCAGAAAATTTTTTATTTTATTAGGCATTCACAACTGAGAGTCACATAGTTGCAAAGAATAAGTAGTTAAAAATAGAAAAGTATGGAACCATGCTCCTGGTTAATTCCTGTCTTAACCATTCTAGTTGTGGCTGCAATTCCAGAGAGCTCTTTCTCCTCTCACATTTTAATATGGCAGGGTCTCTTTCTCATAGGACTTCCTCTGTATCAATAGTGAATTTATTTTAAATTTATTTGAGAGTACCTTTTATACTGCTTGCTCAGGACATTATTTTGTCATACTCTTTAGAACAAAATAGCAGAATTGCTTTGCTTAGTTATATTTCTTCTTAGAAAGATGAATTTTTAAGTTTTGTAAGTCACAAACAAAAACCATATGATCATCTCAATAGATGCAGAAAAAGCATTTGATAAAATCCAACATCCATTCTTAATAAAAACACTTGAGAGCATAGGAATAAATGGACTTTTCCTTAAAATAATCAGGAGCATATATTTAAAACCATCAGTAAGCATCATATGCAATGGGGAAAAACTGGAACCTTTTCCAGTAAGATCTGGAGTGAAGCAAGGTTGCCCACTATCACCATTATTATTCAATATCGTATTAGAAACACTAGCTCTGCAATAAGAGTTGAGAAAGAGATTAAAGGAATTAGAGTAGGCAATGAGGAAATCAAACTATCACTCTTTGCAGATGATATGATGGTATACCTAGAGAACCCCAGAGTTATCTACTAAAAAGCTATTAGAAATAATTCATAATTTTAGCAAAGTAGCAGGATACAAAATAAATCCCCATAAATCCTCAGCATTTTTATACACCACCAACAAAATCCAAGAGCAAGAGATACAAAGAGAAATTCCATTCAAAAGAACTGTTGATAGCATAAAATATTTGGGAATCTACCTACCAAGGGAAAGTCAGGAATTATATGCGCAAAATTACAAAAAAGTCTCCACACAAATAAAGTCAGACTTAAATAATTGGAAAAATATTAAGTGCTCTTGGATAGGCCGAGCGAATATAATAAAGGTGACAATACTCCCTAAACTAATCTATTTATTTAGTGCGATATCAATCAGACTTCCAAGAAAATATTTTAATGATCTAGAAAAAATAACAACAAAATTCATATGGAACAATAAAAAGTCAAGAATCTCAAGGGAATTAATGAAAAAAAAAATCAAATGAAGGTGGCCTCGCTGTACCTGATCTAAAATTTTATTATAAAGCAGCAGTCACCAAAACCATTTGGTATTGGCTAAGAAATAGATTAGTTGATCAGTGGAAAAGGTTAGGTTCACAAGACAGAATAGTCAACTATAGCAATCTAGTGTTTGACAAACCCAAAGATCCTAACTTTGGGGATAAGAATTCATTATTTGATAAAAACTGCTGGGATAACTGGAAATTAGTATGGCAGAAATTAGGCATGCACCCACACTTAAAACCATATACCAAGATAAGATCAAAATGGGTCTATGACCTAGACATAAAGAACGAGATTATAAATAAATTAGAGGAACATAGGATAGTTTATCTCTCAGACTTGTGGAGGAGAAAGAAATCTGTGACCAAAGATGAACTAGAGACCATTACTGATCACAAAATAGAAAATTTTGATTACATCAAATTAAAAAGCCTTTGTACAAACAAAACTAATGCAAACAAGATTAGAAGGGAAGCAACAAACTGGGAAAACATCTTCACAGTTAAAGGTTCTGATAAAGGCCTCATTTCCAAAATATATAGAGAACTGACTCAAATTTATAAGAAATCAAGCCATTCTCCATTTGATAAATGGTCAAAGGATATGAACAGACAATTTTCAGAGGATGAAATTGAAACTATTACCACTCATATGAAAGAGTGTTCCAAATCATTATTGATCAGAGAAATGCAAATTAAGATAACTCTGAGATACCACTACACACCTGTCAGATTGGCTGACAGGAAAAAATAATGATGAATGTTGGAAGGGATGCGGGAAAACTGGGACACTGATGCATTGTTGGTGGAGTTGTGAACGAATCCAACCATTCTGGAGAGCAATCTGGAATTATGCCCAAAAAGTTATCAAATTGTGCATACCCTTTGATCCAGCAGTGTTTCTATTGAGCTTATATCCCAAAGAAATACTAAAGAAGGGAAAGGAACCTGTATGTGCCAAAATGTTTGTGGCAGCCCTGTTTGTAGTGGCTAGAAATTGGAAATTGAATGGATGCCCATCAATTGGAGAATGGCTGGGTAAATTGTGGTATATGAATGTTATGGAATATTATTGTTCTGTAAGAAATGACCAGCAGGATGAATACAGAGAGGCTTGGAGAGACTTACATGAACTGATGCTAAGTGAAATGAGCAGAACCAGGAGATTATACACTTTGGCGACGATATTGTATGAGGATGTATTCTGATGGAAGTGGATTTCTTTGACAAAGAGACCTAACTCAGTTTTAATTGATAAATGATGGACAGAAGCAGCTACACCCAAAGAAAGAACACTGGGAAACAAATGTGAACTATTTGCATTTCTGTTTTTCTTCCCGGGTTATTTTTACCTTCTGAATCCAATTTTGTGCAACAAGAGAACTGTTCGGTTCTGCAAACATATATTGTATCTAGGATATACTGCAACATATCTAACATATATAGGACTGCTTGCCATCTTGGGGAGGGGGTGGAGGGAGGGAGGGGAAAAATCGAAACATAAACGAGTGCAAGAGATAATGTTGTAAAAAATTATCCTGGCATGGATTCTGTCAATGTAAAGTTATTAAATAAAATAAAATTAAAAAAAAAAAGAAAAAATGCAAATAAATAAGATCTAGCTGTACCTGGAAAAAAAAAAAGTTTTGTAAGTCATTGTTGGGTGCAAAAGGGGAATGTGTTAATAGATAGATAGATAGATAGATAGATAGATAGATAGATAGAACTGTGTTAATTCTGTCCTTTGCTAAACGTACTGTCATTATCACTAATGTTGTAGTCTGATACTTTGGATAATATTCTTGCTAAACACATTAAATAACTACTATTATTGAAAAACTTGAACAATGGAAAGTTAATGAATGGCTAGCCTTTTCAAGTAGAATCTATGAATTCAGAATGGAAAAGGAGAACATGAATTCAACAACAGAGCTAGAAGGGATCTCAGAGACCACCTAAATCAATCCTGTCATTTTGTAGGTAAAGAAATCAGACCCAGTGGGAGTAAGTGACTTGCCCAGGATAACACAATTACTAATGATAGACCTAAAATGGGAAGTCCTATGATTCTAACTATAGTACTGTATTTCTTGCATTATGATGATTTGAGAAGCCTCAAGCATTATAAAATGTCTCCCCTATACTTTGACTTCACCAGCACTAAAAAGTGTAACTTTTTTTTTTAGTTTTAGTTTTACTCTGGATGTACACATAACGAGGTTTTACAATAAAATTTTAAATACTGAATGTTAGAGAACTTGAGTAGAACCTAATCTTTTGCAATTGTTGGATGCCTGAAGTCACTGGGTATTTAAAAAGAAACAAAAATTCATCAGTGTTTTTTGTCTTTTCATTACTTATATCAACCATATAAATGGTTTCCATAATAAATCCTACCATAAAATCCACCCAAAATTTTCAAAGATTTCAGCATAACAGAAAGCCCTTAATATATATAAATTATGAACTCTCATCTCATATACTATATTAATAAGCAGAAGTTCCTATTTTATAAAAGCCTTTGGCTCATTTTTTTTTGTCTGTTGTATTTTTTTTAATTTTATTTTTTATTATAGCTTTTATAGACAAAACATATGCATGGGTAATTTTTCAACATTGACCCTTGCAAAACCTTCTGTTCCAACTTTTCCCCTCCTTCCCCCCACATTCTCCCCTAGTTGGCAGGTAGTCCCATACATGTTAAATATGTTAAAGTATATGTTAACTACATATATTGATATGTATACTTATTTATACAGTTAGCTTGTTGCACAAGAAAAATCGGTTTTAGGAAAAAAGTAAAAATAATCTGAGAAGGAAAAAACAAAAATGCAAGCAAACAGTAACAGAAAGAGTGGAAATGTTATGTTGTAGTCCATACTCATTTCCCAGTGTTCTTTCTCTGGGTGTAGCTGTTCTGTTCATTACAGATCAATTGGAACTGATTTGGATCTTCTCGTTGTTGAAGAGAGCCACGTCCATCAGAATTGATCATCATGAAATATTGCTGTTGAAGTGTATAATAATGTCCTGGTTCTGCTCATTTCACTTAGCATCAGTTCATGTATGTTTCTCCAAGCCTCTCTATTCATCCTGCTGGTCATTTCTTATAGAATAATAATATTCCATAACATTCATATGCCACAATTTATTCAGCCATTCTCCAACTGGTGGGCATCCCTTCGATTTCCAGTTTCTAGCCACATAAAAAGGACTGCCACAAACATTTTTGCACATATGGGTCTTTGGCTCATTTTTAAAAGAGATTGTTAATGTTTGCTTTGAAGGAATTCAGAATTTACTTATTAAATATCAACACAAGTGAAATTCTAAAGACAAAATGCAAAATGTAATGATAGCTGAAGCTAGATCAGATCAAATTGGCAAAGATAAGTTATATGACCCAGTCTCATGAAAATTACAAATATATTACCTTCACTTTGAGAATGTAAACATATTGAATCTCAGAAAAGCCTAATACTCACTTATGAGCTTTCAATATGAATTCTGCAAACGGACCCTTCTATAGGTTGACTATGTAAAACTAGCTTAAGTAATCAGAAACCCATGATACAACCTGGCAAATAAACAATAAAAAGTGTTAACAGTACATGTGTTGAATTGACAAGTTATTATAAAAAATTTTTAAGAAAAGCAAGCATATAAGGAAGCAATAATGCTGATAGACTAGAATTGCTTTAAATATCCATCTTGCCTAAAGTGCACAATTTACATTTTCTTGCTCTGTTTATAAAATTTGTTTCTGTCATAATAATGGGTATATAAAAGAATTATGCTGCCAACATATATAATTTTTTTCAATAAATTGTATTTCAACTACATTATAAGCTATTAATATAAAAATATACCTTGATATTCACAAGCATAAATAAGACAGAAAAACATATCTGAGTTGGAGTTTCTAGGAGACGAGACACACAGAAAAGGAAAGACATACAGAAAACTGAAATTTGTACAGTGGTGCTGTCTTTGAATGATGATAGAAATGAGAAAGGGCAGTAAGGAGATTGGGTTTGGATATGCAACAAACAAGAAGGGTGGAGAAAGTGGCAAATTAAAAGTCTCAGGAAAGCATGGGAGGCTTAGCAAAATGGAATGCAATTTTATCAGTTGATTAAATGAAAAATGAGACAGTAGCACTAACTATACTATGAGAAAAAGTTCTGGCATTTTGATTGTGCCAGTTTTGAACAAAGAACATTTGGTGAAAACATGGTGGCATAACCCACAACTATATGAAAGGTTCACAATGACAATCAATGTACTATGGATGTCTAGAGCTCTATGATTCCTTTAAATTACTATAAATATCTTAAATATACTGATTGCAACAAATATTAAGATTTTCAAGGAGAAAATGTATCATTGGGAGAAAATATTCCAATAATGTCATTGTCAAAAACATAATTATTATTCTGAAAAATTTTGGTCAATATTTCATATTTAAAGGTAGACAGTCACTTTAGAAATTGTCCCAGTTGTAATGAATTGTGGAAAAACTAGTCAGAGAAAGCAAAAACATATTCTAAGTCTTGTACAAATACAAGAATTGTTTTTCTAAGAATCTTAATCAAAGTATTCTGCAGAAGCTTTCTAAAGAATTAAGATGTAATTCTTGGATACAAATTATGTTAACATCTGTGAAACATCTTCAACATGGAAATGGAAGTTATTTATTTCCTGGGTTCACAATGAATGCTGCCTGAATGTGACTGTACATTTTTCCCCAGTCTGCTTAATAAGAAGAATCAAAGGTTCAGTCTGTTTTCCTCCTCCAAATATCCTGAATTCCCTTTTTTTTTTTTTAATTAAAGAATTACGCCTCATGCATCCCACACAAGTTTCAGATGGTATTTCCCTCCCCCACAAATCATAGTCTAGCCTAACAATGAGAAAAAGAATTGGACACAGAAAAACAGAGAGCAAGACAGAGTAAGAAAAAAAAATGTTATGGAGACCAAGCACCAATATTATGAAGAGAACAAGCATCTTTAATTCAAAAAGGCAAAAGAAGGCAGGGGAAAAGGTCAACAATCATGATTCAATTTAATAATCCTTTAGTAAATGACTACTATGTTTGAGGTACTGTGGTTGGCTTTGGAGAAATAAAGCCAAAAACAAAGTCATTCCCACATTCAAGTAGCTTAGATTTTGCAAAGGGTGGAGCACAAAATATACATAGATGAGTAAATACAAAATTAAATACAAAGTATTCTAAAGAGGGAAAATACTAACACAATAGAGATAATTGCATGGGGATGGAGGCAGAAAAAAAAAAAAAAAAGCCTTGTGTAAGACCTGACATCTGAGTTGTTCTTTGAAAGAAATTAGGAAGTAACAATGACAAGAAAGGATATTTCAAACACATAAGCAAAAGAAAACAGCTAACAGTCCAGTTTGGTTACAATAAAGGTTGTATTAGAAATATAGTATGAAATAAAACTGGAAAAATACATGGAAGCACATTATGAAAGCTTTAAATGCCAACTAGAACCTTTGTAACTTAAGGTAAAACCTAGGCACAAACATGCAGGATAGAACAAAGAGGAGGGGAACCAGAAGCAAAAAGTAGGAAGACCAATTAGGAGGCTACAACAATAGTTCAAATAAGAAACAATTAGGGCCTGAAATAGTCAAAAAGTTGAGTGAAGATAGGGGTAGAGATGCAAGAGATGTTGTGGAGGAAATAGCAAGAAATGGAGTATGTGAATGCAGGTAATGGGAAAGGTGGAGTTGGACCAAATTGTAAAGGCCCTAAATGCCAGAAAGCAAAGTCTGTATTTGATCCCAGTGTACCACTATGGTTTACTGAAAAGCAATTACATGGTCAGACCTTTGCTTTATGAATATTATTTTGAAAGCTGTGTAAATGGGAAGGAGGGAGATTTAAGGTAAGGAAAGTCTAGAGAGAAAAAGAGAAAGGGGAAAGGTAGAGAGAGAGAGATGGACAGACAGAGAGTTAATACAATAGTGTGCATAAAGTGATAAGTGTGTGAAATATTGCTAAGGCTATGTCAGTTGGAAGGGAGAAGATAGAATTGGCATCTGAATGGATGTGTGGTGAACACCAGCGAGTCAATAAAAGTTGTGAATATATATGTCAAAAAGATTCATAATCATTGATGTGGAACTGAAGATCAGGAAAAATAACAGGGCTGGGTATATAGAACTGAAAGTCACTGGCAAAGATAAGTTCATTAAATTCAAGGAAATTGATAAGATCAAGAGAGAGAAGAGAAAAATGAGAAGATGCTTCAGAGTATACCCATATATTAGGGGATAAAATATGAATGCTATCCAGCAAAGGAAACTAAGAAAGAGCAGCCAAGACAGAGAGGAAGACAAAGATGGACCAGTGTCAAGGAAATCCTAAGAACAAAAATAATGAGGAATGAGAAGGGACCATCAGATTTAAAAATTAAGAGATCACTGGTAACTATGGAAAGAATAGTTTCAATTCATTTGGAAGTTAGATAATAAGAAACTGAAAAGTGTTGGAATCTTTACAAATTGTTAAGTCATTAGAATTGATAGAGACAATAATTATCTAATTTAGTATGATTGATCTGATCTTACAAGGAGATGTTAGGGGCCAGAAGAAACAAGGTACTAAGTAGAACTGATAAAAACAATGCTCGTGTTCACACCTTTAGAGAGCTCATATAAGCAAGAAGCTCTTAGGGCCAGAGAGCACTCTGGGAGGAAACCCATAATCCCACTCTCTCGTATCCCACAATCCCTCTCTCGGAGAAGGAGCATAAATAGAGCTTCAGTGAGCCAGTCAAGGGAGTTCAGCTGAATTAGATTGAGAGAGGAGCATTCTGGGAGGAAGCCCACAAGCTCACTCTCGGAGGCAAATCAGATTCATCCCACCTTTGTGCTGGCTAAGGGCTGAAGAAAGCAGAGGCAAAGGACAAGATGAAGAGCTCTTGGAACCAAGCAGAAAGATAGGCCTCTAAGAAAAACTAACTATTGGAAACTATTGGAGACAATAAAAGATCAGAACTTTTAACACCTGGCTGCATTTAGGTGATTATTACTTTTAACTGAAACTAAGGCTGCCTCCAGAAAACCTTCCTGAGAAACCTGCTTTCTCCCAGAGAGAACCATTATATTAAAGAAGAACACCACAGAAAAGTAACTGAGAGATGAAGAAGCAGTGGCAACAAGAATGATGGCTTTTTCTAGGAGTCTGGCTAGAAAAATGAAGAGACATAAAAGAGAGGTAGACTAATTGATAGCAAGCAAGTTGTTTTTGTTTGTTTGTTTGTTTGTATTTTTAAGATGGGAGAAATCAGAGTTTTATATGTAGATAGAAGGAAAAGATAAAGACTGAAAACTTCAGAAGACAATGTGCTTGGAGAAATTAGATCGAGTATATATGACACCATCTTCATCCAGAGAAAGAATGATGGAGACTGAATGTAAATCAATACATGCTATGTTCATTTTTTTTTCCTTCTTTTTTTCTCTTGTGGTTTTTTCCTTTTTGTTCTGATTTTTCTCTCTCAACATGATTCATAAGGAAATGTATTTTAAGAAGAAAGAAAGGAAGGAAGGAAAGAAAGAAGGAATGAAGGGGGAGAGAGAGGAAGGAAGGAAGGAATAGAGGGAGAGAAAAGGAAGGAAAGAAGAAAAAAGGAAGGCAGGAAGGAAGAAAGAGAATATACATGTATAACTAGAAGAAAAAAAAATTTTAGCATATATGAGTACATACAGAAGGGAATTACCAAAGAATTATACTCATTTTTCACAAGAGCAAGGTTATGCTTAAGGTTCTGCAAGGTCAGCTTCAGTATTATGTCAACCAAGAATTAACAGAAGAGCAGAGTGGTTTTCTTTCTTTTTTTTAATTTTTGACATCTTGCTTTAAAAAAAATTATTTTTATTTTACATTTTGAGTCCCAAACTGCCTCTTTTCCTTCTACTCCACCTTATACTAGAGAAGGCCTCCATCTCTGTCTCTCTCTCTTTCTCTCTCTCTCTCTCTCTCTCTCTCTCTCTCTCTCTCTCTCTCTCACACACACACACACACACACA